>NW_006430503.1:629724-651560 GCF_000325575.1 Pteropus alecto
TTGTTGATATCTTTGTTTTTAACTGTTGTAGCCTGTTGAATCAAAGCAGCTGAATTTGGTACAAATTCAATGTCATTTCCTTCAAGAATTAACTCAAAAAAAAAATTTAAAAATACGACGTGGTTCCATCGTACAGCAGTTAGCACATCTGCTTTACATGCAGAAGGTCCTGGGTTTGTGCCCCAGTGAGGCCACGGTCCATGGTCTACAGCCATGCCACCCTGAACAAAGCTTAGCAGGGTTGAGCCTGGTTAGTACTTGGATATGTAGATAGATGTGTAGATAGACATGTAGATAGATATAAATGGGGAGAGAGAGAGAGAGAGAGAGAGAGAAAGAAAGAGGAAGAAAGAGAAATTTAACTCATCTTTCTGGGCTTAAGATACTGAACAAGCAACACCTGACCTCATCCAAATCCTGTGGATATATTTTTCACCCAAGAAACTTCATATTTCAACAAGAGAACCATCCTCTCCTGAATAATGACATTGATGGGGAAGTGAGCATACAGACCTCATCTTGTAACAGAAGCCCAATGTAATGCCCTTAATCATGTTCTATACATGACTACAGACAGTGCAGAAAGTAGCTATTTCTTTTCTGTTTCCCCACCATTTGTCAATCCAGAGCCTCTTTTTCTTTCCGAGGAGATTGAGTTCTACACTGATGTGACTGAAGTCCCTTTGCATGGTGCCTCTGGGGTGCTTCACAATAACCATGCATCCCTTCAGAGTGAATAATTTTGCCTATTAAACCATGAACTCTGTGCTGCACCTGTATAAGTACCAATAAATATATATGAATGAACTCTAATACAAACTGAGGTAAAGGACTTTGGGAACTATTTTTCTAGTTTTGATTTCACTGCCAAACCAAGATGGTGTGACCTACCTCCCTTTACTTCAGCTGGACTTGACATGTACCTAGAGAATGCAAATTAAATGTGATTCAAGTGATGCTCCAAAAAGAAAAACGAACAATGCATTCCAAAAATCAAATCCAAATGATGTTTTATCTATTCATTGTAATATATTAGTTTTTTTCATTAACATGCACTGAAAGGTGAATTTTATTTATTTGTACATAATTATACTATCTTTTCTTCTGAGGTTACTACTATGCCTAATTTTACTAATGATTCCCTAAAACCTAGCAATATTATGCTCCTATAAGTACTCAATGAGTGAGTCTCTTATTAACTGCATTGTTGCATTATTACTACTGCTTGGTAAATCAAAACTTTAGTTTCTGAGTAAATGTTTTAAATTGCCACCACATTCACAATTTCACAATAAAATTCATAAAGCTCTAACCAGAGGTCTAGATTTTAATACATAAAAACTAAATTATGAGGAATTCACATCTTTACCCTGTAAGGAAATCAATTACTTTTTGTTTAAAATTCATGCTCCCTCATAAAATTTTAAGTCATCTGGCAATGATGAACAGACACATTTCTTAACCACAACTGCTTACTGAGCTGTAAACAATTGTGCTTTCACTTCTTATTTCCACATTTTTTCTTGCCTTTCACCCAGTTTAAAAAATATTCTCTGCCAAAAGCCACAATAATTCTAAGCATGAAACAGAAACCCGAAACCCAACCCTTAAAAATAAAAAAAAAACTAGACAATACTGACCAGGAGACTGGAAAGTTTATCATAGTCCACAGCAATGAGAACAATCAGAAATTAACACAGCACATCAGCCACCTGAGATCACAGTGCCACAGTGCTGCTGCCAACCATGTCACTGTGACTTGTTTTGCAGGGGTGGCCTTACTGTTCTGTAGAGGGTGAATGGGTAATAGGAGGTCCCATTTTTTAAGAAATCTAAGTAAGGAAAAAGCATATAAAGGCTCCAGGAAGGCAAAGTTTATGTAAAACCAGACAAGAGGGATATGTTGTACTAAATGTTTGTGTTCTCTCAAAATTTATGTTAAAGAGCTACCCCTCAGTGTGGCTGTATTTGGAGATAGGGTCTCTAAGAAAGTAATTAAGGCTGCATGAGGTCATAAGGGTGGGGCCCTCATGTGACAGGATTAGTGTCTTTATGAGACACCAGAGATCCTCTCTCTCTGCTGAGCACAGAGGAAAGGCCATGTGAACACATAGCCAGGTGGCTGCTACCTACAAGCCAGAGGAGAGCTTTTACCAGAAACAGATCATGGTGGCACCCTGATCTTAGAATTCAACCCCTAGAAATGTATGAAAATAAATTTCTATTTAAGCCACCCAATCTATAGTATTTTATTACAGTAGCCTGAGCTGACTAAAACAGATTTCGGTACCATGAGTAGGGTGCTGCTGTGACAAACACATAAAATATATATGGAAGCAGCTCTGGAGCTAGGAAATGGGCAGAAGGTGAAGTTTTAAGGTGCATTCCAGAAATATGGACATTAAGAGTGATTCCAGGAGGTATCAAATGGAAATGAAGGTTAAGTTATTGAAAATTAGAGGAAAGGTAACTGCTATGGACTAAATGTTTGTATCCCGTCAGTCATATGTTGAGGCCTTAATTCCCAACCTGGCATTTGGAGGTGAGACACTGGGAGGTAATTAGGTCATGAAGGTGGAGCCTCATGACGGAATTAGTATCCTTATAAGACACACAAGAGAGATATCTCTCTTCTCCATATGAGGATACAGTAAGAAGGCAGTTGTTTACAAAGCAGAAAGATGTCACCAAAAACTAAAATTACTGGCACCATGAACTGACTTCCCAGCCTCTGAAACCATGAGAAATAAAAATGTTATTTAAGCCACCCAGTCTATGGTATTTTGTTATAGCAGCCCAAACTAAGACAGCAATTTTTGTTATAAAGTGGCAAAGAACTTGGCTGAATTGTGTGCTAGTGTTTTGTAGAAGATAGAACTTATGAGCCATTGACTAGACATTCAGCAGAGATTACTAAGCAAAATGTTAAAGGTACATACAGCCTGGGTCCTTCTAACTTCTGGTAAAATGCGAGGCGAGAGACAAAATTGAAGGAAAAAAGCAGAACTTCAAGATTTAGGATATTCTCGGCCTGCCCATATTGCAAAAAAATGAGAAAGCATGTTGGGAAGAGAATACCGAGGGTATGGCTAGAATAAATAAAGAGTTTATGGGGTTATATGAGCTGAAGCACTATCAATTTGAATTGAAGGAGACTGAGACTAGAGCAAATGAAGGAAGGTTGTTGAGACTTCTTACATTCTACAGGACAGGGCAATAGAGCTATTCCGTGAGCGTGCATCTTTAAAAAAAAAAAAAAAAGGAAGAATGACCCCAAAGCCCCAAAGGCAATTCAGAAATTGTAAGCGTAGTCATTCTCACCACAGGCCCAGGGGGCAGGGCTGAATATTTCTCCCAGGTTTCAAAGGGCTAGGCCACCTCTTTGTTTCTTCAGTGAGCCAAGTTGCCCACTCCCTCCCTGCCTTAGGGCCAGAGCCTTTGCAGAGCCACAAGGGTAAGAAGCCCAAGAGAGCCATGGGGGTGACACAGGAAGGCTGAGCACTGAACCAAAGAGGATTTTTCTTGAGCCTTAAAATCCAGTGAAATTGTCTTTGTAGTTTTTGGACTTGCCTGGGACTTTATCTCCCCTTTCTTCCTTCCTATTTCTTCCTTTTGTAATGAGAATGTCTATTCTACATCTGTCTCAGCATTGTATTTGGAAGCACATAGTCTTTGGTTTCAGATTCACAGCTGTTCAGGAATTTTGCCACAGGATGAAATGTACCTGGAGTCTCACCCATATCTGATTTTGGTGATGTTCAGATAAGACTTTGGACTTTAGACTTTATGATTGATGATGGAATGAGTTAAAACTTTGGGGGCTGTTGGGATGGAATGAATGTAGTTTGAGTGTGAGAAGGACTTGAATTTTGAGTCAGGGGAGGAATGTTATGGATTGAATGTTTGTGTCCACCAAAATTAGTATGTTTAAGCCCTAAGCCCCAGTATAGCTGTATTTAGAGATAGGGCTTCTAAGGAAGGAACTAAAGTTAAATGAGGTCATTAAGGATGGTGGCGCTGATTTGATGATAGGATTAGTGTCCTTATTAGAACAGACACCAGAGAGCAACCTCTCTCCTATTGCACACAAAAAGGTCATATGAGCACACAACCAGATGGCAGTTGCCTACAAGTCAGGAAGAGAATTCTCACCAGAACTGGGTCATGTTAGCACCTGATCTCAGAATTCCAGCTTCTAAGAACTGTGAAAAATAAATATCTGTTGTTTAAGGCAGTCTGTGGTGCTTTGTTAGGACAGCTCATGCTGACTGAGACAGGAGACTATTACAGGATAAACTTTCCAAGATGTGATGCATAGAGAACTACCTTGTGGGCATACTGACCATTTCCAATCTGAATACCCACAAAGCAAGGTCTTCTTTATCGAAAAAGTTCCTCATTTAAAACATCTTATTTCACAGCACTGTAGGTAATGCTTTTGGCTCAGAAAATAGGATTAAAAAAACCACACTGAAAACAACTTTTAAAAGGTCATATGGCTATAGAAAGTATGGAAATAGATATTTAAATATATCTAATTGTATAAACATAACATCAACTGAAAAATACATGTATTAAGAAAAGTTTCAGGAACCCAATTTTAAAATAAAAAATTACTAATTGTGAAGGTTAGTAGAGTGAGTCTTCTAGAGTTTAGAGGCTCACACCTACCCCTCCCTAAACAATCCTGAAGGACAGAACTGCACGTTCATCTGTAGAGACATACCCACTGAAAGGCCGAATCATTGTAAACCTGTGTAGCAAAAAAAGCTGAAAATACACTTACTGATGTGCTAACAGAATCCAGGGTGTCTGTATTGCCATGTTTTTCTTGATACGTATCCAATACCAACATTTAACCCTCTCCCCTTTGTAACAACTATTAATAAAGGGTAGTCTAATGAACATCTTCTAATTCATAAGTTAAGTCACTTTAAATTGGGTCAATACAGGTAAAATCTACAATTAGCCAGAGCAGTGCATGTCTCAAGAGTACAGCAAATTCACACCTACTATATAAAAGTGAGTATTTTAGTCTGGGGTGCTATCTCCTGCTACTAACATTAACAGTAACAAACACTATCAATGATGAGAGGGAAAAGGAGAAAAGTAATTAATTTAAAGATTAAAATGAAATGATGTCATAAAAGTACCGATCTTGAAAGGCATGCAGTGAGAGACCAGGGAGTTCAAATCATAGAAACAATGAAAGGAAAGTAAAACACTCACAGAAACGGTGAAGTGAAAATGCTCTGAGAATGATTTTACATGGGAACAATATACAAGGCAAGGCAAAACACACAGAATTTTAAAAGCAGAAATAACCTAGGGGGTGGCTCCATAGTGTAATGGTTAGCATGTCTGCTCCTGGGTTCACACCCCAGGTGGAGCCACTGACCACACCCGGGTGCTCCAGGCCCTGGGTGCATGCACGAGCATGTGGGAGGAGACGCCCCGCCTTCAGAGATACAGTTCTTAAGGGGAAAATGGCAACATCCATAGGTCAGGGGTGAAAGTACGGAGGGTGGGATTAAAGGGGGAGGGGAGCAATAACCTAAATGTAACAGTCAATTTTTCTCAATAAAGAAACTGAGGCGCAGAACAATTGACTCATGTAAGCCTTTAGCTCTGGCAGAGTTGGGACCAGAACTGATATCTCCTGATTAGGACCATTTTTGCACTCTGGTGTCATGAAATATTTTTAAATTAACTACTGATATTCACTTATTTACTTCATAAACACTTCCTGATTTACTAGGCACTGCTCAGGGTAGCTGCATAAGTCCTATACATCTCTGTAGCACTTTGCAGTTATTATTTACTTATACTTTGTATAATTACAATACGACATGATACTGGAAGTATAATTATAGACAAAGAGAGAAAACTATATTAGGCCTAGTGGTTAAGCTATATCATGAAAAGTACAGCTTTCCACAGGAAGGAGGTTCTTAGTGTTGGGTGGCACAGAAAGAGGGCACTGGGAAATAAGACTGTCAGGTAGGCTGAGAGTGCAACCGAAAATTTTCACATTGGAGAGTTTAAAAGTGATAAATATTTATTCCAAGGACCAGAGGCTGTCAGTGGAAATTTTTTAAGGCAAAGGAGTGATAGTATCAGATTTGCCTCTTAGGATGATAACCTTGAAAGGATGAAAATGAGGAAAGGTCAGTGGTAGGGAGACCAGATGGAGATTGACACAATAATCTAGACATGTGGGAGTATGGGCCTGAACTAGTAGCAAATGGGATAAATGAAGAGATCTCACTTGAGACATGGTTTTAAGATAGAATCATCAGAATCTAGGCAATAGATGGATTGAAAAAATATACTGGAAAGCCTAATCGAAGACTGCTCAATTAATGGGCCAGAGATGGTAAGTGCTGGGACATGCTGGGTCTGAGGGGCCTAAAGGATCTATAAGTGCAGGTATGGCTACGGGATGGGCCAGGAAAGCCAGCAGGGCAGAGTTACCAGATTGCCCAGCAGTCCTGGGGGGAGGCAACATGGAGATCCCCAATTACCTAGAAAAGGCATAAAAACAAGAAGAGGTCCAGGACAAAAGCCTGAGGAACACCTGTTGAAGCTGCACGCAAAGGAGGAAACAGCAAATAATCAAGGAAAATGAACACGGGAGGAGACAAACCAAGAGGGAGCATTGTCCTTGAAGAAAGAGCAACCAGCTGTGTGAGTACTGCTTGAAGACAGCAATTAGGAACGACTATTTCTGTACACAGGTAGAAATGAAGCAGTGTCATACTGAGTTGGAAGGGGTGTGAAAATAGATCTCAGGCTACTCTTTAAATCACTGTAACGATATAAAATCAGTTTCCCATTCTTTCAAACTTTTCAAGGCATTTTACCAATTCAAGAATTTGTTTATTCTGTTTGCAGACTGAAAAGGTTCCTATTTTGTAACAGAAAAATTTAACACTGATTCTGTTGAGAAAGATAAGTCGTATTAGATGATAAGCAGCAACCCATTCTTAGAGCACCTTCTTTCAGTAAGATTCATGCTGCATGGGCTATTAGAGCAGGGCTACCCAGCCTGTCAACTCCCTTGGCAATCTTTCCTGAAAGATGAAGAAAAGTCAAGTCTGGGCTTGTACTTTCAAACAGGTTTGTCCAGGCAACAGAATCCCAAATGGAAAACCTGTGACTCCTTTGAAAATAAAAAGGAGCTAAAGAAGTTTGGAAAACTAGATTTGTGGAAAGGTTAAGATGACATACACTAAATTTCACAGCATGACAAAGGCCAGTATGATACTGAACTTGGCTAGAGGGTACAAATGACAATAAGTTAACAAGCCAAAGAAAATGCTGCCTTGTTAATATCAATACTTTTCTGAAAGTCTACTACAGGATTTTTAACATATAGATAATTTTGTCATTAACAAGGTCCCAATTTAATACTACGAATGAATTTTTATTTATCAAACCACATATGGAATTCAAAAGGGAAACACACTTTACACACTATATGGTTCATTTAGAATGGGCTAACTTTGCAGTCCTATTCTTACAATAGAAAACAGAAAAAAAGATTCTCTTAAACCTCAGGCCTATGAGAAATCAATCTTAAAACTGCAGAACTGCTGTTTTTCTTTTCATGTTAAAAAGAAGTGGAGAAAGCATACATTAAATAAAGCTACAAGAAACCTGAAAACATTATTTAATTCTGCTGTATTACCAAATTTATTTCATAGATTTTTAGATAGAAAATTCACAATTAATTTATTTCTAGGGATGAAGGTGAAAAGGATATGACAGAAGCAGCTATGACAGATACATTAGCCAGAGTTGAATTTGGAATTAAGTATCCCTTCCTCCATTTCTCAGATCCCATCATTATTTTCAATAAAATTATGAAATAACTTGACATTAGGAAAGTCAAATACGAACTCTTCACTCTTCAGTTAACTTCCACTTAAATGAGCATGGGAAATTATAATCATTTGGGACATGAAATCACAGCCTTAATAGTAGACAAAACAATATCACAGTTTGTTTCTTGACTTGAATAACTCGGCCAAGAGTATTATATGAATTCTTCTTGCTCATGACTACAAAGAACCATATTAAATATCACTGCTACACTGAAATGTGGCTATCGATATAAAAGAAGGAAAAAAATAAAGCTTAAACACTATAATTGGCTTTCTGGTTTTATTGGCCAGAGAGGAAACTGGAGATAATCCAGAGACAGTTCTCTTAGCCCAGAGGAATGGGAAAGTTAAGAAAATGAACTGCAGCAAAACCTCTCCAGCCAAGTCAGACCTAATTTACAGAGTAGGTCACGGCAGTGTCACTTCAACTGAAATAAAGGGTGGTAAATAAGGTAAATCAAGGAGTTTAAGAAAAAAATTTAAATGACTTTTTAAAGACTTTGAACTAGAAAACTAACCATGTCATTTTTATTTAGAAACTAAACTAAAAATTTTAAAGGCATAAAATACTGCCCAAAATTGACCAAATTAAATGAACAGCTCACCACACACCTATCTTTCCTAGCTTTAAACACACAATGTTAAGAGACTTAGATTAATCATATGTATTTTCTAACAATTATTTTTCAACTAAATTAAGGGACATTACTTTACCACCCAACTTGCTTTGGTAGAAATAATCAGCCCAACATTTTCTACCTTAAGTTACTCTTTAATCATGAGAAAATAGTGCATCAAGGAAATTAGGTAAATTTTTTAGACACATACATATCTACAGAGAATTCTTGGCTCTTCTTCCTGCTCACACCAATGTTTCTGTATAAAAAATGCTGGCCCTGACACTTGAGTGGTCTCTCTTGACCACTCAAGTGGTTAAGTCTGGAACATGACCCCTGAATTTCAGGGGTTCCCCAGCCTCAAAGCAGCCCCTTGAAAGCAGTGAGAAAGAGGCAAGCACCAGATTTCTGGCTGGCTGTTCCCAACAATGCTGAGGGGACGCCAATGAATGGGTGCCACAGCCACTACTCCTGGGGTGGGCCAGAGGGATGGTGGGGCAGTGTTCTCACAGTCTCAGCTGTCCTGTCCATCAGGAACATAGAAATGCTCATTTAAGGTTCATCCAGATAATAAGGAGAGTTTTAGGAGTGCCTAATGGGAACCTGTGGTGGTATACGAGATTATAAAACCAAGTCTCTGAGCGGATCCATAGCTTATCGAAGATAAAGAACTATACTCTGCATTTTGAAAAACTGCCTCACTGGAATAACCAGTCTCATTATTAAAATTTTCACTTTCTGACACAAAAGTATACATTTTGGTACTTCATAAGTAAAATTCAGGGTAGCGTTCTCTACCATTTCACATTTTTCTCCCCTTTTCAATTACAGTTGACATTTTATATTAGCTTCAGGTGTACAGCATAATGGTTAGACATTTATCTAATTGACAAAGTGATTTCCATGATTAGTTTAGTGCCCACCTGGCTCTATACAGTTATTAAATATTACTGACTATATTCCTTTGCTGTACTTTACATCCCCGTTACTATTCATTTTCCTCTCTTCATTGTGAAAAAAAAAATTTGATTTTGACAAATTACTTCTTATATAAAATATTTAAAAAGAAACTCTGTCCCAATACCTTTTCCAAAGGTAACTATTATTAAGTTTTCAATAATTTATTTTATAATATTTACTAATACTTCCACACTATTTTATAGTGTGAAAAAGTCTAGAAGTATTAGTTACACTATCTTATTTTATTATAATTATTATCAGGATAAGAAATAGTATGTCATATTTTGCAATTTCTCCTGAAATTGTACAAATAAATATTCTTCAAGGAGTAATTCATTGCAGTCCTTCTCCTTCATAATTCCTAAGGAGAACGCTTTATTTTCATTGGCTTTGTTTCTTTTGTTTGATTTACTTAACTGTACTTCAAAAAGTAAAAATTTTACAGACATTATTCAAACATCTTCAAGTGTAAAATACTGTTTTGTTTCCTTTTAAAGAATAAAGTTTTAATATTTTAAGGAAGCAAAAAAATTAATTATAATGTTCTAATGGGTCAGACAATTCTGTCAGTAATGGACCTATATTTGTTGCTTATTGGAAGTTTCAATTAATGAAAGTGTTGACAAAAAAGGAAATGTTCTATGGAAAGTAATTTTACAGGGAGATCATAAGTCCCTAACTGAGCAGGTCATTGAGAGTAGTCACACCCCAGTACAATAACTTCGTTAGTGAGAAATTTTTAAGCAAGTTCTGTCCATTGTTCTTTGCATCTAGGTTAATACCTATGAAATGTCAGAATACCTTTCAAAGGCATAACCACCCTTAAAAAAGCATATAATCTTGTTAACCTGCAATCCTGATCTTGCTTTCTCCTATCCTCATGTAATCTTCCTTAAATTCTCTCCTTAATCTCAAATGCATAAAAGCAGTTGCAAAACTGTTATTGTCTTGAGCATTTGAGATCTTACTCCCTAGCATGTTGTCCCTTTGGCTCAAATGAACTCTGATAAAAATTTTCTAGGTTTGGACAGTTTTTTACTTTGACATTTATTACTTGGCATAGTTGACAGGATTCTAAAAAAGTCCCAAGACCACCCTGTGGACCCAGACCCAGTGCTACGTACAAGCAAAGGCCCACTGTGTACCACTGGCTCCCTGCTTCACATCCAGTGAACTTCGGTGAGTTTCCCTTGGAATTCCAGGCCCCTTTACTTTAAGTAGCAGGCCATGACTTTATTTGAAAAGTGGATAATCCTTGGGTGGATAAGGGTTGAGATAGCCCAGGGGAAAAAAAATGGGTTCCTGCTTTTATTTTTGGCTTTTTAACAGGATTGCTTACTGAGAGAGTATGAACAAAATCTCTGCTGATAAAACGAGAGACTGAACCCTTCTTTAGCTCCAAAAGAGAAAGCACACTTGCTTACACAGCCGAGATAGTCAATGGGGTTATGATAGTTTTTTAGATCTCTAAATCTTGAATGACAAAGATGGGTACTGGGAGTTGTCCAGTAGGGTAATAATGCAGCTGATCACAGGGAAGCTGGTGGGAGCCCTGGGGAGAAGGGTAGAGTGCCCTGTACCGGGTGCACCCCAAGAGAGAGGCCTGAAAGAAGGGCCCACGCCTTGGAAAATGGTGTGGTTCTGGCAGTGTCCCGTAAGCTCTCAGTGGCCCTTGCTCAGGTATTCTTAGATGATTAACAATCTTTGTGGAGCTACCTGAGGGAAAAACTCCTCTAGGGCATAAAGCAGTCCTATAGAGATATTTATCGTATTTCCTTCATCCAGAGACTTACATGGAAGAACTGGTTTTCCTTGGAAGTTTGTTCAGACTCTACAGATCTCAAAATTAACATGTGAAATCATACCACTGAGGCTGACAAACCCCATGTCAGTCAACCTCCCATTAATACTAAAATGACCAAAATGAGGACCCTTTGATACTTCTAAATTAATTTTTGTGTGCACAATTAGGAAAAAACAGCTATAAAATCAAGCAGAAATTGAAACTATATTTAATTGGTCTCTCAAAGGTTCAAAAAGAGGATTTAGATAAATGGATCAACGGATGATGTCATTTAGGTGTCTACCCAATTCTTTAAGGTATTAAAAATTCTGTCCTTATTTTAAAAGAGAGGTCTTTTGTGAAGGATGGATATAAATTGTAAATGCCTCCAAAATAAAATTTAATCCAACTGCTCTCTGTGTTTGTCTGTATATGTCTATATATGTATGTTGTAAATGTGATAGTATGGTTAAAATTAATTTAAAGGCAAGGACATATAAAGACTGGATAGTCTTGAAACCTATATAATTTTATTAAACAATGACACTCCAATAAATTAATACATACATACATACATACATACATTTAAACTTTCCTTAAAAAAGACTGGATATTCTAAAATTCTCAGATATATAGAAACTAATTCGAATGCTTTTCAAGTTCACGTGGTTTGAGATTAATCCTTAGTAAGTAAAAGCTAACTTAAGTTTGCTGGTTTAAGTAAAACAGACGTCTTTATTTTGCCTGGGTTTTACAAAAATAAGTCCATGTTAATAATTTACATTTATGGCTATAAAAAATGTTTCAAGAGATTATAAAATGTCCGAGCTAAAAAATGCTAATTGATTATTTCTTAGTTTTCATTAGACATTGAAGTTGTAAGGGATTTTACATCAAAGTGTATTTAAGCTGGACTTAGATGGCAGAACTTATGAGCTGACATTATTGAAAGGAGACATCTTACAGGATTACCAAGGTTTTAATCACTTCAAGAAAATGCCAAGTTGGTATCAGCTTTTTATCACAGCAAGCTCCCATAGGATAGACTTTAGATATCATTAACTGTAACCTGGAGCTTGTGGTTTTTCTGTTTTGAAAGGACATAAATAAAAGACACTCTGGAACCACACTGGAAGGAACTTTATCAGGTGTCTAACCACAAATGGATATCTACCCCTGTCTACGGACATCTAAGACTCCTCAAGGACTAGAAGACATCAATGAGGCCTGTGTACCTATGGATTGATATTGAACTCAGAATACATTTTGACTGTCTTCACCTGTATGCTAATGATAATGATATTAGTCATAATAATAGTTATACCTGTCCTTTGAATTTTTCTAGTCTTAACTGTTTATGATTACTAAACATTTATAAGATGGCTGTAAATACTTTTTCATGGCTTATAGTAAATGTTATACTATATTCCAAATACAGAAAAATGAGACAGAAAGCAAAACTTGGATCATGATAGTTCACAGGACAGAAATGACCCAGAATGTTTTATTTGCAACAAAAGCCATAAGACCTGACTGTCTTCCACTTACCTGATCTTCCCTTTTGGGAAAATTTCAGCCTCAACTCAGATCCCACGGTTACAGTACTGCCCCATCTCCAATGGTCAAAAAGATGATGTCAATACTAAAATTTCCTCAGAATGAGCCTTCCTAGCATTGTGAGACCATACTATCCAATCAAAAGGTTGGTCATCAATACATCCTTTAGATTGAGTTATGACCAAAAGGGGAAACTGTGGATGAAAAAATAGAGGAGTCTATGGAAAGTAACCTTACAGTGTGATTTGATCATAAATTCTTAAATGGGCAGGTCATAATGGGTGGTCAAGTGCCAGGCCTATATCATCTTTAGTGAGATTTTTAAGCAAGTTCTGTCCATTGTTCTTATGCATCTCGATTAAAATACTTCTGAGATGTCAAAAATAATACCCCTAGAAGACATAACCACCCTTAAGTAGGCATACAAGTACCCTGTAATCCGATCCCCACCTTACTTTCTCCCACCCTCATGTACTCTTCCTTACAGTACCTCCTTAATGCATAAAAGAAGCTACAAAACTGTTATTCTCTGGAGCATTTGAGATCTTGCTCCCAGGCATATGTCATCAGTTTGGCTCAAATAAACTTATAAAAATTCTCTACAGGTTTAGATGCTCTTACACTGGCAAAAAAAATGAGACACAATAAAATCAAACAAAACAAAACACAGCCTAAAATAATATGGCTGCTTACCACGACAAAATAAAAAGAGATATGGTGCCAATTTGCTGTATTTGTCTAGTGAGTAAAAAAATATTAAATAGAAAACCATCTAATTCTATTACTTGAGTAGTAGAGCTTATAGGGATACTTGCTTTATAAGTACTTGTTAAGCTGCATATATATTTTCTGTACTTTGTGTTATATTTCAAAACAAAATAGTAATTTAAAAACAGCAAATGTTCACATGGTAAAGGTACTGCGAACCAAAATTTTGTAGCATCCAGGATTTTCCAAAACTTTAAATTGTACTTTTATATTTCACCGTTTGAATATAATGCATACTAAATTGCCTCTTATTGGACTTCAATAATAATCTAAAGAAATCTTTCAATTATAATAATTTTGTACAAGATGAAAAATATTTAAAATTTGGGCTATTCAGGCCAACACATATATGAAAAGATGCTCAACATCACTAATAATAAAGGAAATGCAAATGAAAACCACAATGAGATATCACTTCATACCTGTTAGAATGGCTATTGTTAAAAAGAAAAGAGATAAATGCTGGTGAGAATGTGGAAGAAAGGGAACCCTTGTACACTGTAGGTAGAACTGTAAACTGGTACAACCACTATGGAAAACAGTATAGAGGTTCCTTAAAAAATTAAAAACAGAACTACCATATGATCTAGCAATTCCACTTCTGGGAATATATCCGAAGGAAATGAAAACACTATGTCATAGAGATATCTGCACCTATATATTTGTAACAGCATTATTTATAATAGCCAAGACATAAAAACAAATCAAATGTCCTTCAACAAATGAAGATATGGTGTGTGTATGTATATGAACGTATGTGTATATGTATATGTATGTATGTTTATGCATATATACATATATAAAGGAATACTATTCAGCCACAAAAAGGAAATCCTGCCATTTGCAACAACATGGATGAACCTTGAGGGAATTATGCTAAGTGAAATAAGTCAGACAGAAGGACAAATACTGTATGATCTTACTTACAGGCAAAATCCAAAAAAACAAACCAAAATAACAACAAACCACACTGATAGAAAAGAGATTTGATTACCAGTGGAGAGAGGGGAAATTGGATGAAAGTGGTCAAGGAGTACAAACCACCAGTTATAAGTAAGTAGTAGGGATGCGATGTACAACATGGTGACTGTAGTTACCACTGCTGCATGGTATATCTGAAAGGGTTTAAGAGAGTAAATCCTAAGAATTCTCATCACAAGAAAAAAACTCACATTTTTTTCTTTTTTTTAATCTATATGAGTGAGGAATGTTAACTAAACTTACTGTGATAATCACTTCACAATATGTGTATGACAAACCATTATTCTGTACACCTAAAACTTACATAGTGCTGTTTTTCAATTATATCTCAGAAATATCCCTATATTTCTATTATATCTAGCACCTTTATTTGCAATAGCCCAACAATCAAAATGTCCTTTAATGGGTGCACAGCAAAACAAACTATGGTACATCAATATCACAGAATACTACTCACAAATAAGAGGAAACTAATTATTGATATATACCACCTTGGATGAATCTTAAGGAAATTCTGCCAAATGAAAAAAGCCAATCCCAAAAGGTTACATATCATATTATTCCATTTGTCTAACATTTTTTGAGATCACAAAACTAGGGAAAGGTGAACAGATTAGTGGTTGCAAGGTATTAAGAAAAGAGGGGGCTGTGGCTAGAAAAGGGTAGCATGACAGATCCCTGTGGTGATGGGCACATGAATCTACATAGGTGATAAAATTACATAAACAAGCTATACACATATATACAAGTGCATGAGTGAATTGCATCCTGGATCAATATCTGGTTTTACTGTAGAGTATAGTTAGGAAAGATCTTATCATTGGGGGAAACTAGGTGAATGACATAAGGAATCACTCTATTATTTCTTACAACAGCATTAGCTGCATGTGAACCTACAATTACCACAAAATAAAAAGTTTAAAAAAAAGAAGGTGTAGAAAGATGTGTTGGAGACATTCACTCAAACGTTTCAAATTAATAAGCAGGCTCTACATCCTTCTCAACTATGGAGCAATAAATAATATCCCTCAAATAGAAGAAATGTGGGAAGAAAGGCCTAAAATCTAGAGAAAAAAATTACAGATTACTTTGGTAAGACATAATTTTTTATATCTAAAGGAGATAAATACAGACTCAGCGAGATATGCTATAGTTAATATTAAGAACAAAAAGCAAGATATGATTCATAAAATTACTAAGTCCTAGATTTCTCATTAAACCTATTAGAAGAAAAGAAAAGCCAAACCTGATGTAGTTCATTTGTTCAGCTGAAACTAACCTAAGATAAATAAGCCATCTGAGTGCATTAGAAATAAAGTGGGATTCTGATTTTGGTACCATGAAACCCAAAGGTACAATCAATCCTTAAGGGAGAAGAGGGGATGCTGCTTTTGGTTGCTTCTGAACTATCAGATCTGACAGCAATGAAACTGAACTCTGAATAATGCAGTGTCTCTTTATTTTCACAATCTATTGAATGCTCATTTTGTCTGTGCAGCATTTATTAATAGTATAAGCTCTTAAGGTGAAGTACTATTATACTCATTCTGGATAGGGAAATTGGGAGGCTTGGAGAGTTCAGATTAATAATATAGATATTTTAATAAATCCATCACTAAATTTCAGCTGTTTACTAAATTTTAGTTCTTGGGATTGAGGGGGAGAGGAAGTAACTTCTATTTTAGATTTTCTTTTACTTTCTTGGTTACTACATACAAATTATGCAGGTATGAGAAAATATAATTTTATATTCAATGAAAAAAATTATTCTGCCAGGCCACAAAGTAAACAAAACATTAAATTGAAATGTTCCTAATGTTTATGTTATATCAAAAGTAAAGAAAAAAAAATGACACAATCTATTACAATATATCAAGAGAAGGATCTAATACACCAAAAAAAAAAAAAAAAAATTCACCTAACTGAAAAAAAAAACACAAATATGTAGAGGCTAAGCAAAACAATCAAAGGCTTAACTTAAAAATCAAGGAAAAAAATATATTGAGAGAAATGAAAACACAACAATCCAAAATCTTTAGGACACACAAAAGCAGTTCTAAGGAAATTTATAGGGATAAAGGCCTACTTAGAGAAATAAAAATCTCAAATAAACAATCTAAACTTACAACACAAGCAACTAGAAAAAGAGGAACAATGCCCAAAGTGAGAAGAGAGGAAATATTAGAGTTAAGAGCAGCATTAAATAAAATAGCTACCAAAAAAAAAAAAAAGAAAGAAGAGAAAAGATCAACAAAACTAAGGTTCTTTGAAAAGATAAATGAAATAGATAAATTTTCAGTCAAACTCATGAAGAAAAAAGAGAGGGCCCAAATAAATAAAAGAGAAATGATAGAGAAGTGACAACCAAGACCATAGAAATACAAAGGATTGTGAAAAACTACTATGAACAATTATATGCCATATTACTGGATAATCTAGAAGAATAAATTCCTAGAATAATACAATCTTCCAGTACAGAATTAGGAATTAAAAAAAAATTGAACAGACTGATTACTATTAACAAAATGTAATTGATAATAAAAAAAACCTCCCAACAAACAGAAGTCTAGGACCAGACAGCTTTATAGGTGAATTTGATCAAATATTCAGAGAAAATTTAATTTCTATCCTTGTCAAACTACATCAAAAAACCAAAGAGGAAAGAATTCTTCCAAACTCATTCTACAAGGCCAGTATTAACCCTATAAAAAAACGAGACAAAGATACTACAAAGAAGAAAATTACAGGCTAATATCCCTGATGAACACAGCTGCAAAAATCCTTAATGCAATATTAACAAAACGAATTCAGTAAAACATTAAAAAGATCATATACCATAATCAAGTGGGATTTATTCTAGTGATGCAAGGATGGTTCAATATCTACAAATCAATCAACATGATGTACTGCATAAACAAAATAAGGATAAAAATCATAAATCATCTCAATAGATGTAAAAAAAGCATTTGACAAAACTTAACATCTATTTATGATAAAAACTCTTAACAAAGTAGGCACTGAAGAAACATACCTCAGCACGGTAAAGGCCATGTATGACAAACCCACAACATTGTATTCAATGGTGAAAAGCTAAAAGCTTTTTCTCAAAGATCATGAATAAGACAAGAATGTCCACTTTCACCACTCTTATTCAAGAGAGTATTGGAAGTCCTAGCTATTGCATTCAAACAAGTAAAGAAATAAAAGGTAACCAAACTGGAAAGGAAGAAGCAAATTGTCAATATTTGCAGATGACATGATATTATATATAGAAAGAACTAAAGATTCCACCAAGAAACTATTATAATAAATGAATTCAGTAAATTTGCAGATTAAAATTCAGAAAACTGCATTTCTGTACACAAATGACAAATTAGCAGAAAGAGAAATTAAGGGGAAAAAATCCCATTTACAAAAAGAATAATTCTATCCATCAAAAAGAATCAAGGAATAAATTTAACCAAGGAGGTAAAAGACCAGTACTCTATAAGTAAACTATAAGACATTGATGAAAGAAATTGAAGAAGACACAGATAAACTGAAGGATATACTGTGCTCATAAATTGGAAGAATTAACATAGTTAAAATGTCCATACTACCCAAAGCAATCTATAGATTACATGCAATATCTATCAAAACAGCAGTGGCATTTTTCACAGAATTGGAACAAATAATGCTAAAATTTATATGGAACCAAAAATGAGCCCAATTAGCCAAAGAAATCTTAAGAAGAACAAAGTTGGCAGTATCACACTCCCTAACTTCAATAAAAGAAAACAGAAATAAACTCATAGATACAGAGAACAAATATAGATCATTGCCAGAGATGGGTGGCATGTTGGGCAGAAAAGAGGAAGGGAATTATAAAGTACTAACCCCCAGCTATAAAATAGGTCATGGGGATGTAATATACAGCATAAAGAATAAAGTCAATAATATTGTAATAACTACATATTGGCAACAGATGGTTATTAGACTTATTGTGGTAATCACTTTGTAAGGTATGTAAGTGTTGATTCATTATGTTGTATACCTAAACTAATATATTATGTGTCAACTATAATTAAAAATAAATTTAAAATATCCATCTAAAAGAAAGAATCAAAAACTAAAATCTATATTCCAAAAATTTTCAGACTTCTAGGAGAAAAATCACATTGGAGATGGTCACATTCATATATTAAATTAATAGATTAATTTTTGGCTGTTTTTATTTTGCTTTTTGTTTTTTATTCATGGTATAATTAAATACCCCCATCCCCACATTTAAGAAGGAAAATTATAAAGAACATTTCAAATAGGCTATTTCATGCTTATAAGCCAAATAAAAGATCATCTTTTTTCTCTTCACTCCAGGCCCCAAGTCATAGTTGGTATTTTTCTATTTGACCTCCAGAAAATACTCTCTCAACTCTGTGTTTGAGTATTTGGTCAATTCACTGCAAGAGAAACTAAAACAACAATTGATTTCTAATATATATTAATATGAACAAGAAGACAATCTCTCATCTTCCTATCAAAATCATAAGCTTTTAGGGCATCCTACACAGATTTACAAATAACAGTCTTTGCAATCTTCAAACCTATGTTCTACACTATGCAACTCAAATTAGTACTGTCTCAAGTATGTAACACAGACCTACACATCAAAAGATTAATTTTCCCCAAAGAAAAATCACATTTATCAATATTTCTGGTTTTGCTGATTCCTTAATTTCTTGCCTTCTTATAGTTCTAACTTTCTCTAGCCTAAACACATAATCTAATGAAGGCCTGTATAAATCAGTGCATAACATAGAGTTAACAGATACTTCATATCTGGGCTAATCTATACCATCTATTCAATCTACAACTTCCTCACATGGAAAATAAAAAAAAAGCAAACTCTATCTTAGAAGATTATTTTGCATACTAAATGATTTAATATGTAGTAAGCCCTCCGCATTGCACCTGGGAGAAAGTAAACCTCCAAATGTGATACAATTATGAGGATAATGTTGAAGTCGGAAAGAGGACAGACAGGAGCTATTTTCCCTAACCATTCCTTAAGAATTTATCGTCCAAATTAAAGTCTGTCCAAGTCTTGCTCACATGTTGAAGATATTTACAAGATTTCAAGACTATAAAGTCAACCAAATTCAGGATAGATACCTACTGGACAAATAAAGTCCAATTTGGAGTGTTAGGTTATTTCTCAACAGTACTATTAGAAGGAAATTGGTAAAGGAGTAAAATTATTTTCATGAGGTAGGATGTGACATCATTAAAAGTGTTCACCCCCACCCTCTACCAACTGTGTAGTGTGTCTAGTTGCCTGACTTATTTTTTTTCTAATTACAACTGACATTCAGTATTATTTTATACTAGTTTTAGGTGAACAGCACAGTGGTTAGACTTTTAAATAACTTAAAATGTTATCCCCCCGATAAGTCTAGTACCCACCTGGCACCATACGTAGTTATCACAATACTACTGACTATATTTTTCTATGCTGTACTTTACATCCCCGTGACTACTTTTAACTGCTAATTTGTATTTCTTAATCCCCTCACCCCTTTCACCTAAATGTTCTAAGCCTCTACCTTCTGGCAACCATCAGTTTACTCTCTGTATCTATGAGTTTGTTTCTGTTTTGTTTATTTTTTAGATTCCACATAAAATGAAAACACACAGCATTTGTCTTTCTCTATATTATTTCAGTTAGCATAACAGCCCCTAGGTTCATCCATATTGTTGCAAAGGGCAAGATTTAATTCCTTTTTATAACAAAGTAATCTGCCATCATATATATGTACCATATCTTCCTTATCCAATCATCCATCAATGGACACTCAGGTTGCTTCCAAATCTCATTATTGTATATGCAGTGTCCTTTAGAGAGACAATTATTAATAGTAGGTTTAAAATAGATGACCATGCCCACTCCACCTCTTCCCCTACTGCAGATGGAGACCACCCAGGAAGAAACCATGAAAAAGAACATTGTCTCATAGGAGTGGGAACTTCTCTCAGTATGAAATATTATAAAGATCAAAAACTTTGTTAAGAAACAAAGAGTTTCAGTCACTTACTTGTAATAACAATTTTTGAACTGCACGTTGCAACTCATTAGAAAGGTCCTGAATCAATTTAATGAAACTAAAATTATGGTAAAAATAAAAGTGAATGCAGAGAATATCACACATACTAAGTTTAGTGTTGTTTATGAAATATTAATTTCAGCAGTGTTGTATGTATGTGCACATGTGTGAACGGCATGTGTGTGTTGGGAGATGATATATGATGTATTTCTTATTATGGGTGGCAGTCACAAAAGTCTGAAAACTACTGGCTTAGCTAAAGCAAGAAAAAGGTCTAATATAAAACACTCCAAGTCAGATCTTCAAGAATAAGTCTTCTATTTAACTATGAGAAGTTCTATGGGGAGGGGATCAGTAGACCTTATAAGAATGGACTCATATTTTGGAACAATTTTTAAGACCTATAAGACACCTAGAGGAAAACAAAGTCAGGAAAGCAGTAATGATCAACTTCATATATTTTAATGTAACAATACTCTTTAAGTGGCATATTTTTACCCACAGTCTCAGATGCCAGTGTAAGCCTTACCTAAAAGTCCCCCTTGGTAAGAAACACACTGATGTCTCCACAAAGAAACAGCAGATCTCTCCCGATTCTGCAGTCCATTTAGTCTTTCTGCTAGTCCACCTCTGTTTAATAAATTATAATGTATTAAGTTTAGTTAAAAGAAAAACTTCAGAATGTTGCCAACATTAATACTTTATACCCTCCAACCAGAGACAAATAGAGGAAATGGGCAAATTTTAACTTATTTGACATTACATTCTTTCCTAGAGGCCCAATCTTCCTAGGTCGGTAATTTATTTTTTAAAGATTTATTGGAAGCTCAGTTTTCTGATTCTTTAAAATATGGGCTATTCTCAGATCAATTTGACTTCCTTTCTATTCTTTCTTAGTTTGCTTATTCCATAAACATGTACTGATTACTTATTTCTTGTTCTACCTAGCAAAATGCTAGATGCCAGGGATACAAAAAAGGCAATAAACTCTGCCACTGCAGTGGTGGGGGCTCAAAATCTGGTGGCAGACAGTAGGCAAACAGTTAATTGTAAAGTGGGTTCAGAGTTAGTCTATAATAACACTTGCAAGCTGTTGATAAGTAGAACACTTCTATAAGAGGATTTAGGCATAAGCTCATTATATGGACCATGGATGGATGGACACAGACAGACACACACACGCTCTCACTCGCTCTCGCTCTCT
>NW_006430503.1:651624-654954 GCF_000325575.1 Pteropus alecto
AAGTATGACTCACCATACTTCATCCCACCAGACTCCATCATATCCTTATACCTTTCCTTCTACTCCTATGCTCAAGATAGGCCTCTCGTCCCCAGCCCTAGCTCCATTTCCCTTTTTGGGCACTGGCAGAGCAATCATTCCTAACCACTCTGTCTCCACTGAGTACTCCCCATTATTCTCTAATCTGTCTCCCCTTTCTCTGAAATCTCGTTAGACACTAAATCCCTTCACTAGCTGCTAAGCTCCCCACCCTCCTTCCTCACTCGAATCCCAGCTCCTAGCAGTGTAATCACGGCACTGTCTCCCCTCCCAGGGTATTGGGCATTCCTTAAGTCATGGTTCACCAGTTTCCTTCCCTATCCACTAACATTGCTACTGGAGTCTCCTCAGTGTGCATCATCATCATCCTTGCCCTGTCTTAATGTAGACATATCCTAAACAGATCCAAAAACTGTATGCTTCATTGCCACATTTACTCTTTATACTGAAATGACTTTTGCCTTGAAACTCTCTAGTAGGTTTACTTTTGTGGTAGTGCTGCCTACTAATTCTCCTGACTTTTATTGTTTTTTGTTTGTCTGTTTCATTGTTCTATTCTAATTTAAAACACAAAGAGACCACATATTGATTACACAGGGTTGGTACATGTCCCCCTATATGGCACATCCCAGGCTCTTTCACATGTCCTGCTGGACCCTCCATGTTCAGACCTTCGTGGTTCTTACACACACACCAGCCAGTTTCTTGTCTGTGAATCTTTGCTCTCTCATACATCTTTGCATTTGCAAGCATTTCACTGGTAACCATACTCATGAAAGTAATATGACTAGTTTATATTTATTTCTATTTCCCTCTTTAACCTATAAGTTACTTAAAATGAAGAAGAGTAATTTACATGTCTTAATTATCTAAGACAGCACCTGAAATACTGATGCTCAATAAAATCTGATAAACTCAAACAGTCAATCTCCATAAAGGAAGCAGTCATGTAAGCTGGTTATGACAGAAACAGTGAATGTTCAAATTTGGATGAACAATTCTATAAATTGTCTCCAGAACTAGGACTTCTATAACTGCTTACGGGAATTATCATTCTATTCTCTCAATTTTCCTTCTCAAGTAAACAAGTAAGCATTTTTAAATTAATATTTCAAAGAAAAAGAAAAACTTTTTAAAAAGAGGTATTTAAAAAGGTGTAACATAACCTTAAAAGTTTATTCTTCTTTGCTGAATTTTCAGCAGTCCTGGGAAACTTCGTCTGTCTCTGGGGTGTATACAAAATGCTCTCTGTAGATTTCACCCTTGGGTTTATCAATCTTTCCATAACCTGTCTTCCATGTGATCCAAAATCCATGTGATATTTGTGAGAGGATTCTGAATCAATGCACAGGATATTCTTTGAATCATCTTTGTTTTCACTATCTGATGAATACTCCAAAATTTCTGTAGAACATGTCTGGAAAAAATTAAGAGAAATGCAATTAAATTTGAAGAATTCTGTATTCAAGTTCATATTTACATATGCTTATTATTCTATTCCCTTATGATTACGGTCACTGAAATAACTTTATACATATAAATTCTGTAGCTTAAACTTCCATTTTAATACAAAATCCAAAATAATCAAGCCATTTACCCAAAGACAAGATGAGATTAAGCCAATTGTAAGCCAGACATTATCTCACTGAATCCACCAAATTCAGTACAAATATTTCAGTAACTAAAGAAATGTGCCACAGAGTCAGTTTTGAAAACTGAACTAGTAATACTAACCTGAATGGCTGATGATAGTCACCGTAATTTAACACCTATTGAAAAAAGTATATAGTTTTGGATTTTAAAATTTAATGTGAGATAAATAATATTCACTATTTGTTATAAACCAAATATAAAGAAGATTGCTTCTTCAGGTGTAAACCACTTAATTTACCATAGGGGTCTCTAAGGGTAAAGATGAAAACTTGACTTTCTAGCAGAATTTCAATATAATTTTCCAGAGACTAGTTTTAAATTACTAATATCATCAGGAACTATGTAAGAATATGAGTCACAGCCTCTTTTTTCAAGCATTTCCTAAAATGTTTCTTTTATCTCCTACTCAAACTTCTGAACTACCAAAATAAAAATTTTTTTGATAAATGGATTATAAAAAGGATCTCATATCACATATCCTAACTGGAGAGAAGAGTCAAAACTTTCTTCTGTGATGTTTTCTTCTTTGCCCAGACGCACATTAAAATTCTTAAGTGTGGGAGGTATTTTATTTTTCTATGAGTTGGTTTCCCATGTCAGACCATGTTGTTCTAATGTCAACAATAATTATCCTTCAAAATTCTAATTTTTCAGTGTATTATATTAGTAGCCCCTTTTAATTTAATACCCTTTTTAAATTTAAATTAACTAAGCGTATTTGTACATTTAGTTGACTATCTTCTGTACCTAGTCAATTTGTAGTGTAGGTGTGGGTCCCTCAAAGGAGCCCTGTCTATGGATCAATATGGACTGTGTCCCTGGCCCTGTAGCAGCACTTAGCTAAATAGAGTGAAGAGGTTAGAAATATGTGAGGATTATCATTTGTGGGCACATGTGTATGCCAGGGCACTGGCATGTTGTGTGTGTGTGGCTGGGGGCAGCACTAGAGTTTTCATCATTTGTTAATCTACATAAGATAAAAGATTTATCACATTTGGCCTTTTCTGAGGATCTTACAGTTATATCCTTTTTAAGACTTTAAAAAAAACGCCATTCATCCCCATAGCTCCAAAAAATTGCTTGGGTAGTAACCTGTTACCAGCCGCATTTAAAATAAGAAAAAGTAAGTGAAAAAACTCAAACGGATTGGAGGAAACATGGCAGAGGGAGAGATGTCCTCAGATCTCTCCTCTTGAAATAACAATAAGCTAAACAACTAAAACTCAATTAAAAATGCCCAAACCACACACCAGCACATCTCAGCATGAGATCTGCAAATAAGAAATACCACACCTCAGAACCCCGGGTGTTGGGCCCTGGAGTCCAAGAAATAAAGAAGCTGCTTCTCCCAGCCGCCTGAGCTCCTGCAAGAGGAGGGGGAGGAAAAAAGGTGCGGCAACTTCCCTGATCAGCATTGCCTGAAAGTGCCGGGACATCTAGCAGCCAGCAGCAGGGCCTAGTCATCATTGTGGAGCCCCAAGGGATTCATTCTAAGCAAACGCTATCGAAACTGATGCGAACACTGACAGCAACTGAAACTGAGAATAGCAAGTGTGATTAAATATCTACAAGAAAATAAAAAAGACATTTAGGCTTTATATAAAGCAGAGATCCAAGAGACTTAGACACAACATACTG
>NW_006430503.1:655776-656851 GCF_000325575.1 Pteropus alecto
AAAAAAAAAAAAACTCAAACAAAGAGCTTGGTTCCACTGTTTTACAATCTCAATTATATGCCTAAATTGCTGCAGGTAGCTGCTAACCCATTAATAAGCACTGGAGTAACATGTTTTCTCCACAATACAGCCTCTGAATAAATATTAACAATAGGCCATAAAAAGAAACAGAGCAGTTTAGTTTGAAAATTAAGTTCTTTGATACTGAAAACTTACTTTAAGTAATATACTTTAAGTATATTACTTAAGAACTCCAAATTTAATTTCATCCTTTTGTTATGAAATGTCTTTTCATGTAGTACCCTAAATTTTACATTTTATCCTAGAGCAGGGTTTCTCAACCTCTGCACTGCTGCTATTTTGGGTTGGATAATGTAGTGGAGAATTGTGCATTATAGGGTTGTTTAGCAGCATTCCTGGCCTCTACTCACTAGATAATGGCATTACCTCACCAATCAAGACTATCAAAAATGTCTCCAGACACTGCCAATAAGCCCTGGGGGACTAAACCACCCCCAGTTGAAAACCACTGTCCTAGAAAAGGGTCAACCAATAAACAATCACATGTGGCCTGTGCTATGGATGCACATGCAGAAGTAAAAGGGACACACACAGTATTTTATGGGGATGGGGAGATCAGAACAAAAAAGTTATAAAACATAGTAGAAATACTGTAATCGAAGGACTGCTCAGGCTCCACAAGGAAGACATAAGAGGAACAACAAAGCCAGGTGGGGCACAGGAAAAGTTAAGAAAAAAAATGCTGCTACTTGAGTCAGGATCTGCCATCTAAAGTTAATTAGGCAGAGAGGAGAAAATAACATTCCAGGGAAAGGAAGAGGAAGACCACGAATTTAAGGCCAGAGAGAAAAACAGCATGTGCAGGAAAATAAACAAGAAACAGCAAAAGAGAAGTCTGGAGACAGGCCTTGCAGAACACAGCAGGGCATCTGGCTTTTTTCAGAGGCAATGGGGGAGCCAACAACATTTTTAACAGGAGCTGACAAAATCAGATGTTAATATGGAATGATCAAACAACATTTTGAAAAGTAGACTAATATGGAAGAGAGAAGGT
>NW_006430503.1:656879-694426 GCF_000325575.1 Pteropus alecto
CCATGATCAAATTATGACATAAGGAAGATATGAGCAGTAGTGGGAACAGAGAGGTGGACTTGAAAGAAAATGAGCAAAGAGCTATAACAACACTTGAGGAATCTCAGATGTCAGAAATGAAAGCGAAGGCAGAGTCAAAGAAGATCCCAAGAATCTAGTTTAGGCAACAAATAAAGAGGGGAGCATTTACCTAGAAAGGGAATTCAGGAAATACATCTGGAGAGGAGTAGTTGCTAATACTAAATCTGATTTTCATATGTTAATGTTGCGACACCTATAGAATAGCTGAGGTAAAACTGACCAGTAGGCAGCAGCTCTGTGGGTCTGGAGTTTTAGGAAATGATGTGGGATGGAAATATAATTTCAGGAACCGTAAAAATGGAAACAGTGTGTGAAAGTATAAGAGAGAAGACGGTCCATGTAAATTATGTAAAAATTAGAAGAAAAAGTCCAGGTTGGAATCTTAAGAATACCATCAACATTTAAACTGTATTCAGGTGAGAAGAGACAGAAAAGTGTTTCAGATTTGAGAAAAAAGAGATTGCAGATATGAGAAATCCATGAAACCTTGAAAATACTGTACTTTGAAGAATAAGTGGTACAAAATGGTACAGCAACTTTGGAAAACAGTTTGGCGGTTTCTTATAAAACTAAACATACTCCTACCACACAATCCAGCAATCACATTCCTTGGTATTTATCCAAAGAAGCTGAAAACTTATGTCCACATAAACACCTTCACATGAATGTATATGGCAGTTTAATTAATAATTGCCAGAGCTTGGAAGCAACCAAGATGTCCTCAGTAGGTGAACAGATAAGTAAACTGTGGTACAGTTGGACAATGGAATATTACTCAGCACTAAAAAGAGCTACCAAGCTATGAAAAAACATGAAAACAAATTCACATCACTAAGTGAAAGAAACCAATCCAAAAAGGCTACACACTGTACAACTCCAACTATATGACATTCTGAAAAACACAAAACAATGAAGACAATAAAAAGATCAGTGGTTGCCAGGGCTGGTGGTAGGAGGAGGTGGAATGAATAGAGCACAGAGGACTTTTAGGGCAGTGACAACATTATGTATGAAACATATGAGAGATATATGTAATTATACATGTGTCCAAACCCAGGGAATGTAAAACATCAAGAATGAACCCTAAGGTAAACTATGGACTTTGGATGATTATAATGTGTCAATGTAAATTTAGCCTTGGTAAAAAATGTACCATTCTGGTGAGTGATACTGATCACGTGGAAGGCTACGTATGTGTAGGGGCAGGGTATATATGACAAATCTCTATACCGGCTTCTTAACTGTAAACTTAAAACTGGTCTAAAAAAAATAATAATAATAATAATGTCTTTTAAAAAAAGGAATAAGTAGAAGATAAAGTGAAAACAGTAGACCTGAATAATTCTTTTAGGAAGCTTAGCTATGCATATTTTATTTTCTTTTGAAGAGAGAAAGGACAGAATAAAAGGACACATTTGCTCGGCTATACACGACTGTCAAAGTAAGTGAATGGATGTCAATAATGTGACAAACCTGAAATTAAAATCATGAAAATATAAGTGTACTCTAGACTGAAATATGTCCTCCAACCACAACCATGAAATCCAAATGTATTTCCTCAGTGAAGAATTTAATAGCAGTAAGATTGGTAAGACTTTATAGAAGCTTAGGTAGTACTTGGGAATTTCTTACCATCGATCCATGACAATAAATTTAAGGTAATGTTGCTTTAGGCAGTCACTTCTTTAATGAGTAATGTCTAAGAATATAGTGAATGCCTATTACCCACATGGTATCTAAGCTACTATAGTTAATGCAAAGAAGTCTATCCTTCTTCTTGTATATTTACAGTCTTTCAAAACTGAAAAAATGAAAACTAAACTAAAAATACAAAGCAATTTATGGGTAATTCCAGATACATTGTCCATGCAGCAGACACAGGAATGGAGAAGAAAGGTCACTTGGGACAGGAGTAGCCTAGAAAGTCTTTAACCAATAAAGGCATAGGCTGACCCTGAGATTGTCTCAAGTCCAGCCCTGCCCTTCATTAGCAGGTTCCCTTAGGCAATTTACTTAGCTTACCTATGCCTTTGCTTCTTCATGTTCAAATGAGAGATAGAATAATACCTAACAAATTAGGCATTTAGTAAATGTTAGCTATCATTTTTACCCCTATAGTAGTTAACGTATTTTGGTTTCAAATTTATATATTCTAGTTCTGTATTTATTTTCTATTAAGCTTTTTTTTCTTGATTTCTAAGAGGATCCCTATATACAGGACAATGAAGAATAACACAACAGGTAATGTCTTCAGCAGCCAATCAAAAAGACAAATAATGCCTTAATCAGCAGAACAAATCATGTGTCCTGAACTAGGCATTTCTAACAAACAAAGGGTATAACACACCTTCAGGAAGATAACTAGAAGCCATCACTTTAGCATATCATATTTTAGAACTCCCCCAAGCCCATAGTCCCCTATGAATGTGGAAGAGGTCTCCTCACACGGACACAAAGAAGAACTACACAAGCTGATTTGGACCCAGTCTGACAGTAAATAACTCATATTCTTTGAGAAAGGATTGTATGTGTGTGTACACGTGGACACATGTGCACAGTGTGTGTATGCACATGTATGCAAACAGACGCATGTGCCTGGACTGGGGAGCAGAAGGGAAAAAAATCCAAGATAGGTTAGAGGAAACTGCAGGTTCATGAGCTCAAGTTTACATTTTATCTTTATATTGTTAGATCAGGTTAATGAGAAAGAAGAGTTATCAGTTTTGGAATGAGAAAGACTTGGTTTTGAATCTCAACACAACTCAGCTATTTAACTGTTTCATGACTTTAGACAAATTGCTTCACTGACTCTCATTTCTCAGTTTAATCGCCCAAAAATGGAAAAATTATACCAGCAATATTTCAAGAATTAGAGATGACTATTATATTTCAAGCACATAAAAAAGTATAAAATTATATAAATGCATGTATCCAACATCATTCATATCACCCTTCATCAAATATTAACATGATGTAAATTTTCCTGTTTTTTAATGATGCAGTTGAAATTTCCTATATCTCTCTTCGTGTTCCCATTTTCCTCCTTCCTAGGGGTAACTCCTGAATACTGCCCTTCTTTTATTCTTTTTTATCTCTCATACACACACATACTGTATACTTTATTTTGCAAGCTATTAAACTTTATATAAAATTATAAAATGGTATCCTCTCAACACAACTCTGAATGATCTGCTTTTTTCATAAATATTATATTTTATATTTATCCATGTTCATACATCTAGCTCTATTTCAGTGCTGCCCAATGAAAGAAACATGTAATTTAAAATTTTAGCGTAGCCACATTAAGAAAATAAAGTGATGAATTATAATAAAATATTTTACTTAACCAAATATATCAAAATATTATTTTATTTTCAAGCTCTCACCAGAGTCACCTTTAGCAGTCCCTTCATGGTAATCTCAGCTTTTGCTACCATGCACTTCAAAACTCTTCTAGCCTCTCTACCCATTATCCAGTTTGAAAGCCGCTTCCTCATTTTAAAGTATTTGTTACAGCAGTACCCCAGTCCTCAGTGCCAATTTCTATATTTGTCTGCTCAGGTTGCTCTAATAAAAACCATAGACTACGTGGCTTAAACAAGAGACATTTCTTTCTGTGGAGGCTAGGAAGTTCAAGATCCAGGTGCGAGTCAATTTGGTTCCTGGCGAGAGCTTTCTTCCTGGCTCATATGGCCACCTTTTTGCTGTGTCCTCATGAGAAAGAGAGAGAGGTGGGGTGGGAGGCAATGTGGATATCTCCCTCACGTCTCTTCTTGTAAGGGCATTACTCCCATCTTGAGGGCCCCAACATCACCTAATCACTTCCTAAAGGCCACATCTCCAAATACTATCATATTGAGGATTTGGGCTTCAGATAATTACTGCAGTAGTCAGTCGCAGAGCCAAAGAATGGCTATGTAGCTATGATCATAATATGCTAATGTTTAAAATATAATAAAATTATTAATGATTATTTTTCTTCAGTGAACTTCAGAACTAGGAGTTTCCTTGGTTAGTGATTAAATATCACAAATGACAAGATAAAGATATGTGTCTACTATGATTAGACCAAGTGGACAACTGATCAAAGCTCTGCCCATCAGATTCATTTTCTTCAGATTCCGAATTGAGAGATATAGCATCTGGGAAGTAGAAGCTAAAGACACAATAGTGATGAGTCTCTAAATGAAGGATCATGAGTTCCCGCTGGTGAGGCTCTCAGAGCTGCCCTGAGGCCCAGAGTTCAACTTTCACCTTTATCTGAAATTCCTCAGGATACATTAACATAAATCCAATAAATTCCAATCTTTCTCTTAAACTAGGTAGATTTGTTTCCTGTTACTTGTAACCAAGAGGCTTAACTATCTGCTAAATATATCCAAACAGAGAAAATGTTCCACTAAACAAATATTTTTTTCAGTACATACTATGTGTAAGGTGTTATGCAAGATAAAATTTGATGAGACATAGTTCCATAAAGAGCCTGTAATCAAATAAAGGAGGTATTATAAGCATGGTTCACACTAAATGTTCCAAATGGCCAAAGAATGGAGCCTTTATTCTGGCTGATCTGAAACTAGCAGACAAACTGGAAGAGATAAAACCTCAACTCAAAGGACTGGAAAGTTCTAAACAGAAGAAGATGAGAAAAGAGAGAAGAAAGCACATAAGTCAGGAATGCATAATGGTTATTAAAGACATATATACAACTCCAGACAAATGAAAGTCTAGAGTTCATGTTGAGAAATAAGAGACAATAATATGAACAATATAATCCTACAGATCTGGCGTGTGTGTGTGTGTATGTGTGTGTGTGCAGAGAGAGCACATATGTTTTCACATAAAGATAAATCTAAAGATCCATCATCAGTGGGGAATATGTTCTAAATTTAGTTCTTGGAATAATGATGATTTTGGGAAAATTCACTTATATCTTTTCTATGTAGCTTCTCGGTTCCAGTGACTGATCTGGCTCAGAGGCAAAGTCCATGCATTCGGACTTGTTTCCACTCCTAACTCCACTGATGAAATGCTCTAGCAAAGTAAGTTTTCCTAGTGTTTCATAGAATTTTAAATGACCATAGGACTGGCACAGAGATACAGAACCAACTGGCAGGAGGCTAAAATGAAGTTGCTTCTCAAAGAGGCCACTGGAGAAGAAATGATCCAAGACTCCAAGCTACAAGATGGCTTTATGGTGGACATGGGTTGAAGTCGGAAAGGCTGCAAACTCCTGGACTCCTTGAACATTAAGGTGTATTTGTATGACTTTAGCTTCACTGTAGACAATTTCCCATTGGTTGTATATTAGGAATCACCATGACTCCAAGACTTCCATTATTTTCAGGGATTCCTTATTTTTATATTCTATAATACTGTGCAGCCAAGATGATAAGAAAAAAGACCCCCCTGTTTTTCTCCTGTAAAATCTGTCAGTTATTTGGTAATATATGCAAAATCTGGGCAGTGGAGAGAGCAAGAATAAAATGAGAAGCACGAACATATACTTATGTGATCTGATTAGAAAAACCAGACATAAAAGGAATCCTAAAATGTTCTAAATTGGTTGATATTTGACAATATCACTTCTTTTCTAAAAAAGTTAAATAAACGTTATAAATTTTCAATTAAAAAATTAATTAGCATAATACTCTATGCAATGTATCCATTACTCTAAGCTAATGTTACTTCCTATAATCCTATCTACAAATTCTTTCATGAAATGTTCAGGAAAGATTCTTGTGACTTCCCTGAATAATTAAAGAGCTACCCCTGAAGTGTCCCATTTCCTGTAAATCAAATCTTACTCTAAACCTATGTATGAAAGTCTACATGTCTAAGGTCCTCCTAGATAAAAACTGTGTCTACTAACAAAGTAAAAAAGAAGTTAGAGTCTAACTGCAAAATTAAGCAGTGCCTCTGTGGTAAAGCGACCTCAATGACAAATGAAACAAATTAGATGAAACACTGCTCTCTCGGAAATAAATTTTTCTTTTAAAATTTATAGAAAGGTAACACGAAGAGCAATAGGGGACTATCAGTAATAAATGATCACCTTCTTATAAAATGATATCTTTGTAGCTAAATACTTACCCAGCTAGTAAAATAAAGAAAAAGATGATAAACTATAGTTGGTTATTCCTTGAAATAACCAACTATAAGACCAAAAAACAGCTTACTTGACTCATATTTCCTGCAAAAACAAGTCTCAAGCCTTTGGTTTTAGCCCGGGAGGGAAGGTATGTGTGGGTGGTTCAGTGAAGACACTTTGTGCACCCACTGCAGTGAGGGCAGGTGCTGGCTGTGCCCTCACTTGCAGGGCCAGGCGTGCTTCCCCAGGCCACATCCAGCAGCATACCAGTTTCTGCTCTCTGAGAGCCCACCCAATTACTGACTAAGCCTACATCTTACATCTGCCCTGTGGGCTCTTATGAGATCACTGAGAGTCCGGTTATGCTAAATTCACCATGTTAATCCTGTGTTCAGCTTTCCTTTCTTAAAGTCACACCACAAATGAGAACAGTCAGTGGCATTTTAAGGAAAGAACAAGAGAATTATAAGGCCCTGTGTGCTTAGAAGCTTTTAAATCCACTAACAACCACTAAATGTTTTAACAGAGTTCGGAAGTGGAGCAACAGCAAAAATCCTACAGTAGATATGCTATGGTAGCTGTGGCGAGTCAACTCACTAAAACCAGACAGCTCTTAAAAATTAAGGGGCATGAAAGAGTACTGGGATACTGATAAATCAGTAAATTTAATTAGCAAATGCCTTCATTTTCATTCCCAATTCTAAAATGGAATTCATTTATTTAACTAATTAACTGAAGGTCTGCTATGCATCAAGAATCATTCTGGGTACAATGGATATATTGGGGTTGGGGTCACCAAAATACTTACTGATGTGATCTTTAAATTCTAGTGGAATCATAATACACAGACACACATCTTAAATAACATAGGCTATTTTCTGGCTATTTATCAAGAATCACAATGGTTGTATGAAAAAGGACAGCAAGACAACAGAAAAATGGAGAGAGTATATCAGACTCCCAGCTGCTAACAGAATTTTATTTTCTATTGGGATTAAAAATCAATAAAAGCAACACAATTCTAGATAATAAAGAATCAAACTACTGATAGGATATATAGTTTCACTGCTTATTTGGAGTGCTTTTTATGACTGAAACTATCCACGAAAATCAGAGACAGCTTGTGAAAGGGAAAACAAAAAGCTATAGATTTTCTTACACAATGAAGAAAAAAATGATAATCTTTTCTGAGGTAAACAGGTTTAACAAGCTACACCCATGGTTATACCTCTGTTAACCACTTGGCTTGCCTTCCCCAAAACAAATATGTTTCAAACCTCAAATTCCAGCCCAATAAGAACAACAGAACTCAAGTTGTATCAATGTGGGTTCACAAAAGTACCATTCCACTGCATCTTGATGTCCAAAGCACCTGCTCTGAGCAGCCCAAAGAGAAAATGAGAATCAGCTAGGGCAAAGGCACATCTTAAGAGCAAGGGAGGGAGAGAGAGATTACACTGCTCAAGAAGTAACCTGCTGGGTCAAAGTTCACAAGCATCAGCTGAGCATAAAAAAGGGGAGAGCATGCCTGAGGCCAGGAGTACTCTACAGCAAAAAACTGTAGCAATCTGCCCAGAATCAGGTCCATGTGGGCTGGCTACAGTGATTACAGAGAAAAAGAAAAGCACCCCTTTCTTCAAGGAAGACAGTGTAGATACAGTCTGTGATAAAACTTGTCTGGCCATTCTCTCTGTTTCAAAACATGTTCAGAGAAAGACACAGCCCTGAATCTTTCTGCAACACCATCTTCTGGCAGACCCAAAGCAGGAACAGTATACCAAGTCCCTAGTCTGCTCAAGGCTGAAGGCTCATCTAACTCAAATCTACACTCAAAACTGGGACCTCAAAATTAATAGAGAAGCAAAAAATGACAACATGTTCTAAAAGTTAATCTGTTTATTTATGCAAATGAGACCAGAGGCAAGACACAGGCTGTGTTTCTGGTTATGAGCCAGGCTTTGTTTTTTATTCAAGGCAAACAATTAAAATCCTACACAGCAGAGGACTAGGGTGGCGAAAAAATAAAAGAAATTGGAAGGAGAACCTAGAGAAGGTAGAAGGCTCCAAAAGAAATGAGCCAGGTAAATGCCCTAAGAGAACAAAGGCAATAAACAAAAGCAAAGACAATAAAAGCACAAAGCACAAAAATCCTGCACAGTGAATCTATGAAATGCCCTTCCAAGGACAAGTTCCATGAGATGTTAATAGGTATTAAAAGAAAATAAGCTCCAGAGTGAAATCAGTTTAAATAAACTAGGGTGAATAAAATTAAATAGTAAAATTTCTTGGGAGCTTTTAATATGCCCATGTGTACTGTGACCTCTAAAAGAAGGCTGTAATATGTAGTGTTTCCAAAACTTATTGACCAAAATTTGACCAGTTTTCAACTGAGCATCTAACATAACTGAAACTTCTAAAACCTTTTTATCTTTAATCATTTTCATGGAAATCCCTCAGAAGTGAAATTTCCTATAATTTCTTCTATATTTAATATTGCTAATATAGTTTAATATTTTCTTGACAACTCATAATATTCTTGTGGATAATCACTATTTTGAACTCTAAGGTAATACCATTCTACACATGCCAGATGCCTCTCCCTCCATCTACAAGGTTGTTGGCTGGCCCCAATCCTACAATGCCCAAGTCCGTTGCTAACAGCCTTTCTGACTATCAAAGTGACAGACTCCTTCTTGTTTGCCTTGAGTTTAGAAGCCAGAAAATGGCAAGGCTCAATTTTAGACGTCAGGAAGACTAAAGATTAATAAAATACAGATTCTGCTCTTTAGAGATTTGGATCTGGCTACTTAGTCACAATTGAGTTGAGCCACTAACAATTCAAAACACTCACTGTAGAACAAATCTAACGGTAATTATTTCAGAAGTACAGGGCCTCCTTCCAGATCCAAGGTTAGATGAAAAAGCCCTACTTGGACTTCTGGCAGGAGGCATCTGATCATGTATTATAAACACAAGAAGATGCTTCTTCAAAATCATCCTACCTTATCAAAATAATCCTCACAAGATTCCTTTGAGGTAAAAGAAGATATACTAGGTAAACTGATACAGAGAAAGATTATTTATATGTAGTTGTCCAGAGTCACATAACAAGTTAAGGAAATAATCTCAGGAATCTACTCACACTATACCAGGCTGTCTAGAAAATGATGCCAGCCAAAAAGAATAGGGAAAAAATCTCTCCCTCTCCCTCTCTCGCATACGTTTAATTTCAAGAGCTACAAATATCCAGAAAGATAAAATGAACTATGTCTAAAGAAGAAATCTTTCCTGTGCATTTTTCCATAACCATGAGGTTCAATAAAGGTGATTGAACGCCAAGGGCATTAATATTAAGGAATTTAAAAAGTGTAATGTTTCATAATGCTTATTCCATCATTATTTCAATAACTAAAAGATAATGTTTATTACTGGGAATTTTATTGGTCACAATAAGAAAGCAATATTATAGTGATAAGTCACCTCTGAAAACAATTATTCTTTGCCATTCATGCAAAAACATGAACTGTGAAAAAAAGTACCAGACTGTTTCAGTCTCTATAAAAACTAGAAACACAAAGGTAATCTTGGAAACCTCACTCTTAAGAACATACTTGGTTTAAACTAGGAATTCAAACAAAACAATGTTTATCTTGGTGAAACTTTAAAGACCCACTCATAATACTATAAAGTTATCCTGGATTTGATTTATGAAGTCCTGTAGGCATTTTTAAATTGAAAATAAGATAAATGCTAACTAAAAACAATCGAGTCACTAGAAAAACATATTTGAAATACAATTATAAGCAGCAAATTACATATACACACACACACACACACATATACACACATACATACATACATGATTGGCAAACATTTTGTGTTTGTTTCTAAACACAATTTGTGTGTTTCCGAATACACTTATTATGAGGCATTCAGGAAAAGCATTAACTCAGTAAGTTAAGCTGATCCTACCTTATGCATTCTTAGAAAGACCTATTTTCATGAATGGCCTCTGACTGGCAATTTTGACTTGATCTCTTGGAATATTCTAACTCATAGAAATGTTTTGCATGCTCGGTACGTTGGCCACACTGTAGTATTGTCTAGATAGTCTGTGCCAACAATGTAATTTCTGGTGGACATATGACTGCCTTCTGGGGCACCGATGTTTGGGGCACCGCAGTCAGTCACACAAACACTATTACCTACATGACCCAACCCTGAGAGAAACCAAGTAGAAGACCACACTTTGCACATATTGCTGTAATTCACTACTAGAAGAATTAAGTGTGTTCTGTGCACCTTCTCCATAAGAGAACTCTTGGAAGTTTTTGCCCAGTTTCCTTGAGATTGTTCCTGATGCACCTTTTCCCTTTGCTGACTTTGCTTTGTGTCCTTTGCTGTAATAAATGGTAACCCTGAGTATAATGAGTTCCAAGTCCAATGATTTCTTCTAGCAAATCACTAAACCTGGCGATGATCTTGGGTACCCCAGATGCACATAGTTTATAGGATTCTATTAATTTTAACACACTTCCCATCATTTAAATAGAGTGAGAGGTACAAACTAGTCCACACAATCTAGATAATCAGCTATGGATGGACATATTTCTTTTAATAAAATATATTCAAGACTTAGAAAATACTCAACTCTGCCACTGTAGCATGAGAACAATCACAGACAATCAATAAACTAGTGAAGATGGCTGGATTCCAATAGGACTTTCTTTGAAAAGACAGGTAAGGAGTTTGATTTGGCCTTCAAGCTATAGTTTGTCAACCTTGATTCAGAACTGAGCTTCAATAAAAATTATTCTTCTCAATAGCTTTTCTAAGTAAACTATAGATTAAAAAAAATGATAAAATGGGAAATAAAGGAAAATACCAAGATTTCATTTCACTCAATGTACCTTACCATGCTGCAAAATTAAAATTCAAATCACTTAAATTACAGGTATAGATAAATTTTAAAATTCAACTTATTTTTTACAGATATCCACTATGACTTCAGTAAATACCAAAAGTTATGAAGAGAAAACCCAAGTGTTAAACTCTGCTCACTGGGACTGGCACCTAGACTGGTTGACATTCCCCTACACCGGCTTTCTATTGCTTCAGAACAAATTAGCACAAATTCAGAGGCTTAAAACAATACCTACTTACTGACTCATAGCTCTGTTATTCAAAGTTTATCGGGGCAAGCAGAAGTCTAGGCATGGCATTCTGGGCCCTGTAAGCAGGGTCTCCCAAGGCTAAAATCAAGGTGCTGCCTGGCTGCCTTCTCATCTGGAGCTCACGTGGTTTTATGGTAGGATTCAGTTCTTCACAGCTGACAGACTGATGTCCCTTTCATTATTTTTTAAATTTATTTTCCTTTTCTATTACAGTTGACATACAATATTATATTAGTTTCAGGCAAACGACATAGTGATTAGACCTTTACATACCTCACAAAGTTATCACCCCGATAAGTCTAATACCCACCTAGCACCATACACAGTTATTAAAATATTATTAACTATATTCTTTGTTGTACTTTACATCTCCATGACTATTTTGTAACCGCCAATTCACACCTCTTAATCCCTTCACCTTTAAACCCACCCCCAAAACCCCTCTGATTTGGCAACTATCAATTTGTTCTCTGTATGAGTTTCTTTCTGTTTTGTTTGTTCCTTCATTTTATTTTTTAGATTCCAATATAAGTGAAATTATATGGTATTTGTCCTTCAGTCGGACTTATTACATTCAGCATAATACCCTCTAGGTCCATCCACGTTGTCGCAAACAGCAAGATTTCATTCATTCTTGTGACTCACTCATATTCCACTATATATACCACTTCTTTATCTATTCATCTATTGATGGACACAGGTTGCTTCCACCAACAGTGCATGAGGGCTCCGCTCCCTTCACATCCTCTCCAATACTTGCTGTTTGTTGATTTATTGATGACAGTCATTCCAACAGGTGTGATATCTCATTGTGGTTGTAATTTGCATTTCCCTGGTGATTAGTGATGTTGAGCATCATTTCATTAAATCTATTGGCCACCTGTATGCCCTCTTTGGAGAAGTGGCTATTTATGTCCTCTGCCCATTTTTTATGGAATTTTGGGGGCTTTTTTGGTGTTACGTTGTATGAGTTTCTTATATATTTTGAATATTAACTACTTATTGAGTGTACCGTTGGCGAGTATCTTCTCTCATTCAGTAGGCTGTCTTTTCATTTTGTCGATGGCTCCTTTTGTGGCGCAAAAACTTTTTATCGTGATATAGTCCATTTCTGTACTTTTTTTTTCTTTTCTTTCTTTTGCCTAGGGAGACATACCTCCAAAAATATTACCAAGGGCAATGTTTACTGCCTATGCTTCTAGAAATTTTATGGTTTGGAGTCTTACATTTAAGCCTTTAACCTATTTTAAAGACAATGACAATTGTTAAGACAATGACCCAGTTTCATTCTTTTGGATGTTATGTCCATTTTTCCCATCGCCATTTACATTTATTGAAAAGACTGTCTTTACCCCATTATATAGTCTTGCCTCACTGTCACACATTAATCGACTATACAGGCGTGGGTTTATTTCTGGGCTCTCTATCCTGTTCCACTGATCTATGGGACTGTTTTTATGCTAATACCATGCTGTTCTGATCCCTATAGCCTTGTAGTATAGTTTGATATCAGGTAGCATAATACTTCCAACTTTGTTCTTCTTTATCAAGACTGCTTTGACTACTTAGAGTCTTCTGTGGTTCTGTATAAATTTCAGGATTGTTTGCTCTAGTTTTGAAAAATGCTATCAGTATTTTGATAGTGATTGCACTGAATCTGTAGATTACTATGGGGAGTATAGACATTTTAACAATGTTAATTCTTCTCACCTATAAGCATGGTAGAGCCTTCCATTTATTTGTAACTTTTTCAATTTTTTTCTTCAATGTCTTAAATTTTTCCAGGTACTTTAACTCCTTCCTTAAATTTATTCCTAGGTATTTTTTGAGGCAATTATAAATGGGATTGTTTTCTTAATTTCTCTTTCTGATAGTTCATCATTGGTGTATAAAAATGCAACTAATTTCTGAATATTAATTTTGTCTCTTGCTTTTTACTGAATTCATTCTTCAGTTCTAACAGTTTTTTGGTGGAATCCTTAGGGTTCTCTACATATAGTATCATGTTACCTGCAAAAAAAAAAAAAAAAAAAAGGCCGTTTTACTTCTTCTTTTACAATTTGGATGCCCTGCATTGTTTTTGTCTGATTGTTTTGATTATGACTTCCAAAACTATGTTAAATAAAAGTGGTGAAAGTGGACATCCTTGTCTTGTTCCAAATCTTTAAAAAAAAAAAAAACCTTGCAGCTTTTCACCGCTGTGTATGTTAGTTGTGGGATTCCCATATGTGGCCTTTATTTTGTTGAGATATGTTCCCTCTATTACAACTTTGCTGAGAGTTTTTATCATAAATAGATGTTGGATTTTGGCAAATGCTTGTTCTGCATCTATTGATATGATCTTATGATTTTTATCCTTCATGTTGTTTATGTGGTATATCAAGTTACTTGATTTGTGGATATTGAAGCAACCTTGCATACCCGAAATAAATCCCACTTTTTCGTGGTGCAGGAACTTTTTAACATTCTTGAATTCAGTTTGCTATTATTTTGTTGAGAATTTTTGCATCTATGTTCATCAGGGATATTGGCATCCAATTCTCTTTTGTGTTATCTGGTTTTGGTATCAGGGTAATGCTGGCCTCATAAAATGAGATTGGAAGCTTTCCCATCTCTTTAATTTTTTGAAATAGTTTGAAGAGGACATGTATTAATTCTTCTTTAAATGTTAGGTAAAATTCACCTGTAAAGCCATCTGGTTCAGAGCTTTTGTTTGTTGAGAATTTTTTGATTATTGATTTGATTTCCTTAGTAGTTATTCATCTATTCAAATTTTATATTTCCTCTTCATTTAGCCTTGAAATATTTCATGTTTCTAAAAACTTACCCATTTCTTCCAGGTTGTCCAACTTGATGGCATATGATTGTTCATAGTGCTTCCTTATACTCTTCTGTATTTCTGTGGTGTTAGTTTTCACAACTCCTCTTTCACTTCTGATTTTATTTATTTGAGCCCTTTCTCTTATTATCTTGATGAGCATGGCTAAAATGTTACCAATGTTATCGTTTTGAAGAAACTGTTCTTGGTTAAATTAATCTTTTTCATTTTTTTAGGCTTTTTTAAATGTCCACTCTGATATTTAACATTTCCTGCCTTCTACTCACTTTGAGCTTTGTTTGTTGTACTACTTCTTCTTCCTTCAGGTGGAAGGTTAGATCGAAATTTTTCTTGTTTCTTGAGGTAGGCATGTATTTGCTATAAATTTTCCTCTTACAGCTGTTTTGGCTGTGTCCCATATATTTTGGGTTATGTTTTCATTTTCATTTGTGTCAAGGTATCTTTTGACTTCTTAATAGATCTTATTAATCTATTCATTGTTTAATGGAATGTTATTTAGCCTTCACATATCTGAGCATTCTTCAGTTTTATTCTCGTAATTGATTTCTAGTTTCATATCATTGTGATCGGAGAAGATGCTTGAAATGATTTCAATTTTCTTAAATTTATTGACTTGTTTTGTGGTCTATTTTCGAAAATGTTCCATGTGTGCTTAAAAAGAATGTATATTCTGCTGCTTTGAGGTGAAATGCTCTAAAAATATTAATTACATCCATCTGGTCTAATGTATTATTTAAGGTCTCTGTTTCTTTGTTGGTTTTCTCTCTGGATGATCTATTCATCAATGTCAATCAGGTGTTAAAATCCCCCAGTATGACTATTACTGTCGATTTCTCTCTCCATGTCTGCTTTATATATTTATGTGCTCTTATATTGAATGAGTAGATGTTTACAAGAGTTAAATCCTCTTGTTGGATGGATCCCTTTATCATTAGGAAATGTCCTTTGCCTCTTGTTACAGCTCTTGTGTATAGTCTATTTTGTCTAAGTATTGCTACTCCAGCTTTTTTTTTTCACTTTCATTTGCATGAAATATGTTTTTCTATCCTTTCACATTCAGTATGTGTGTTTTTCAACCTGAAATGGGTCTCTTATAGGCAACGTACATGTGGGTCTTTTTTTAAATCCATTTAACCACACTATGTTTTTGATCGGAGCATTTAGTCTGCTTACATTTCAAGTATAGGGTATATAGTTATTAACATGTTACTTCTTGTTTTCTGATTGTTTTTGTAGTTCTCTGTTCCTTATTCTCTTGCTCTCTTCTCTTGTATGTTGATGACTTCCTATAATGTTGTGTTTGGATTCTTTTTTCTTTCCTTGTATTCCTATTTCTTGGATATCTCTTGTAGATTTTTGGTCTGTGGTTAATTTTACTTTATATACGCCAAGCTATGTTTATAGCAATCTATTTTAAGTTGATGGTTGCTTACGGTAAAATACATTCTAAGATCACTGCAATTTTTACTCACCTCCTCCACATTTACGTTTTTGTCATTATTTTTTTTATTCTTTAGTGTGTATTATCCCAATTTACTGTTGTAATTACATATCATCTTTCTACTTTTCCCTTCATAGTTGATCCACTGCTTTTTGTGTTTGTCTTTGTCAGTGAGAATTTTCTTTCCTGTATTTTCTTATATTTTTTTTTCTTTTCTACTTAAAAAAGTCTCTTTAATGTTTCTTGTAGCACTAGTTTAGTAGTGATGAACTCCTTTAGCTTTTTCTAGTCTGGGAAGCTCTTTATCTGTCCTTTAATTCTAAATGAAAGCCTTGCTGGCTAGAATAATCTTGTTTTTTCATCACTTTGAACATTTTGTGCCAATCCTTTATGGCCTACAAAGTTTCTGTTAATAAATCAGCTCATAGTCATATGAGAGCTTCCTTTTACATAACTACTTTTCTCTTGGTACTTTTAAGTTTCTCTCTTTGTCTTTAACCTTTGGCATTTTAATTATGTGTCTTTGTGAGGACCTTTTTGGGTTTACTGCTTTTGGTACTCTCTGCGCTTCCTGGACTTGTAAATCAATTCCCTTCACCAGGTTAGGGGAGTTTTCAGTCATTATTTCTTCAAATGGATTTTCAATTCTTTGCTCTCTCCCTTCTCCTTGTGGTACTCCTATAATGCAAATTTGGTTACACTTGATGTTGTCCCAGAGGTCCCTTAAACTCTCATTTTATTTAAATTCTTTTTTTCTTTTTGGTATTCTGATGGGGGTGTTTTCCTCTATCTTAACTTCGAGATCACTGACTTGATCTTCTGATTCATCTAATATGTTGATTCCCTCTAACGTATTCTTCATTTCTGACTGGTTCTTTTTTATGGTTCCTATCTTTTTTGTAAGTTCTCACTGAATAGAGTTCATCTATTCTTCCCCTAAGTTCATTGAGCATCCTTATAACCAGTGTTTTGAACTCTGTATCTGGTAGATTGCTTGTCTCCTTTTTGTTTAGTTCTTTTTCTGAAGTTTTGTCCTATTCTTTCTTTTGGAACATGTTTCTTTGCCTCTTGATTTCGGTTGTCCCCCTGTGTTTGTTTCTATGTATCAGGTAGAACCCAGTTTGGCACAGTGGCTTTATGTAGTAAGTGAATTGTGAGGCCCAATGGCACACAGCCTCCCTGTTCACCTGAGCCAGGTGCTCCAGGAGGTTTCCCTTTGTGGGTTGTACGTGACCTTCTGTTGTAGTTGAGCTTTGATTGCTCTTAACGTGTCAGTGAATGGGACTGACCCCTCAGGCTGACTGGCTATGAGGGCTGGCTGTAACGACAGTGGACAAGGTATGGTACAGGGACTGCCCCCTCAAAGCTGGAGTCACTTTAGCGAGGCTCTGGTGCCAGCCAATTTTACCCTTCAGGTGTGTTGGCTGTGGAGATGGTTGGGTAGTGCTCTGTAATGGTCTGAAGCTAACCACTGGGTGTGTTGGTTCTGAAGCCTCTTGAGAGTGGCTCCAGTATAGGCCAATGTAAGGCACTGTTTGTGCTCAGCTTGGGGGCGCCTTATAGGACCTACAAAGTCATCTGTAATTGGTTCCCCCTTGTGCTGGGCTTGGAGCCGTTTGGAAAGCTATGCTGTGAACCAAGGCTAGCACTACTTGTGCCAGGCCTGTGGCTGCTTAGTTGAAGCTACATTTCAGGCCACCACTGGCGGCAGCTTATGCCAGGTTTGGGGCAACCTGATGGGAGTTACAATGCAAGTTGTAACTGGTTACTGCTAGCGCTGGGCTTGAGGTCCCTTAGCAAAAGGTACAGGTCAGGCTAAGGCCACCTGCTGTTTGTTGGGGGTTTGTGTGCCTTTTAGGTAAGTCTGTAGTGTAAGCCAAGCCAGGCCACTTGGGTGAAGAGCCACTGGAAGTGGCTTGGTTCGAGTACACTAGTTGGGTGGGACAGGGTCTCAAGGTATCACCAGAGCAGGGAGAATAGTGTTAGGTTAATGTAGAGCTCAGAAATGGCAACTGTTTGAGTCTGATGGCTGGGTAGGGAGAGGTCTTCACAAAGCAGCAGTGGTGCCTGCTAGTGCTTCTGTCCCCAGAGATAGCTACTCCATCTCCTGTCCCTCCAGCTCTCTCCCTGAAGCTACCCGATTCAGTTCCTACCTGTTATGTCTCTGACACTTTTCAATTGCTGCCCCTGCACTGGAGCCCAGAGTAAATGAGGTTGTGGGCAAGTGTCAGAGCATGGGCCCCTTAAAAGGAAAGCATCTAAAACTAAACTGTCACAAAGAGGCCTAGAGTAAAGACAAATAGGAAGATATTCTCTTTTTTTTTTTTTTTTGCTGGAGAAACATAAAAAGAAGGAAAACAAAAGTCAACCTAGATAGATATTTAGACTTCAAAACTCTATAAACAAGGCAAAATGATTAAATCCAAACATTTTGGAAATATAACCAAAATGTGACATTTTATATTTTAATTCTTATTTCTGGGTAACAAAGTTTAATTGCTTTTGAATAGATACAGTCTTACTTATTTTAGAAGTTTATATGGACAATGAAGGATATATAGAAAGTAAAATAAGGTAGTAACTGTTTCAGAATTGGTTTCTATTATACTGTTTTAGTTTTAACATTAGAGAGATGTCAGGTTTATCTATTTTATTTTCTTCTGAAATCCCCTGACTGACTTTCTTCACATCTGTCCCTTATCCTATTTTTAAAATTTCCCAGATGAACAAGAAAAAAACGGTGGCTCTGTAGAAACCAGCACCACACCCAGAATGAGTAAAACTAATTAACCAAAAGAGCATATGATATAACAGGTTAAGAACAGCTCAACTTTTATTAAAAAGGAAAAAAAGGAACACATGATTATCAGAGTGACAGCAGCAATTCAAAAGTCAACCTAAGGGGTAAGCTCTTCTACAAATTATTTCTTCTGGGCCTGTGATCCTGGACATTTATTAATATCCGAAGATCTTTATCTTTCATATTTTCTTTTAAATTTATAATTTAAAAAAATGGAACTTAAGCCAGAATACTACATTTCAGTACAACCAAATATTAATGAGTTCCGTAGAAATTTTAAACGGTAATACAGCTAAAATTCTCCTTGATTTGCATATCAATGAAATGATTGACTTATTTCGGATCTGGATAGAGTGCTTATTTGGTAAGACTACATAATGAAGCATTAACCTTTTTCTTTAAAAAAAAAAATTCAACTAAACTACTGTCACATTTTAAACCTGGAAATCTCAAGTGTTTGCATTTCCCTTTTAAATTACCAAATAAGCTCTTCAAGAACATATTCCTTAGGCTAATAAATTATATGTTCAATTTTCTCCACACTATAAAAGTGAAACTCTTCTTGGATTAGAAATGTTTCAAGTACCGTAAATAAGAGTTACACAATGATAGTCTCCATGTCTTTTGAACTACAACTGGCAATTTGAGAGATTAGTCTATTTTTAACAAACATGATTTTTTTATAAGACTTTCAATAAGAGATGGCTTCATCATTTACCTTTAAAAGTAACAGCACTATTTGAAATAATACTTCGCTGGTGCCTGGAGATTTTAAATCAAGTTTTATAATACCATTTTAGGATTATGTTCAATAGTAGTGATCTGAATATTTTCATGTTTGCCTCTATTTTCCACAACTAGATCACTAGCTTGATAATTAAGGAATAAGTTCTTGAAGACTCTTACTCTCATTCTAGCCCTTGTACCTCTTTTCATTTCTTTCATAACTAGCACATTATCTAACCCCAGCTAAGAATTTTAGACATTGTGTTAATTCTTTCAAATCATATATCATTTGGAAGATTATTGTTTCTGGCACAAAATGACTCACTTTTGACACTAATTCGGTTAAAAGAAATTTTAATTCACTGTCCTGTACACACAAAGAAATGCTCTAAGTAATATGGGAAATACAAAGGTGAACAAGAAATCTTCATAATGGTGCAGTAGAAAAAGAATTGGTGCTTGACTCAAAGAGACCTGGTTATAACTTCTAGCTTCAACATTTACTAGTGGTGTAACCTGGACAAGTGTTTTTTAAATCATTCTGAGCCTTAATGTCTCAAAGTATAAAAGAAGAAAAATAATAACTACTTTACAAAGTTATCATGAGGATTAAAGAGTATAAAAAGCACTAAGGTTAAGAACAGAGATAGTATCTTGTCTTACTTATCTCTACTGCTCAGCAAAGACTATGCAAACTGTAAGCCTTCCTATCCTTACTCACTTATCAAACACTGATTACATGTATGCTCTGTATCAGGCATTGTTCTAGGCTAAGGACAAAAGATAAGGCATTTTTCTTGACCTCAAGAAACTTACAATATAGAAGAAGGAATAGATGAGGAATAGATGTGGGACATGGGAGGATTCACAAGGAGCAAGGGCTCAAGTTTATGGGCAAGGTAGATTGATGGGAAAGTCTTCCCAGAAGAGGTGACCTGAAATAAGTAGTATTTCACATGTAGGACAGAGGTTGAGAAGAAGAGGGCACTCTAAGCAAAGACAACAAGAACAGAAATGTGGAGGAATAAAGAGCCCACCATGTTTAAGGAGCTGTGATGTTGTCAGTACAGCAAAGCCAAAGGGCAGATAATACAAGCAGTTAGGATAAAAAGGTGATTGCCACATTCCAGAAAGTTCCAGGCAGAGGATTTCTAACCACCTGGTAGAACTCAGCTATGTATTTATGAGTTCTCCCTAAAAACAACTTTTAGCAACCTATTATGTATCAGAGGCTTTATTTTCATGATCTCTTTTGAGAAGGTCCAAAAAGGTTAAGCAATTTGCTCTCAAGTACAGAGTAATGACAGTTGGGACCCCAACCTGGCCCATCTGAATTATGCTGTCCATGCTCTTAACTACTATGCTATGACAGTTTTCAAATGTTTTCAAATTTCTTTTGACCACAACACACATTTCACCTGGCGAGACATACATGTCTACAATTGAAACAACAGTTTTATGCAGCAGCATGTTTTTTGTTCTCTTCCTTTAAAAAAAAAATGTAATTTTAAGGAGGAGCAAGTAATCAGTAGTGCTAGTGCTGCTGCTAAGCCATGTAGAATGAGGATGGAGAGTTTGCGTTTGTATTGAATCTTATATAGGTCTTTGGTGGCCTTGGGGAACAACAGCACCATAGGAGGGGAGATGGCAGAAGTTGGACTGGAGTTGGAGGAGAAACATTAGAGACACAAACTTAGAGATCCATTGCAAGGAATTTTACTTCACACCAGCTGGAGAATAAAGCAGAAGCTGCAGAGCAAGTGTAGTCAAGAAAGATGTGTGTTGTTTTGTTAAATAATGGGAAAGAACTCTCCCCATTTTTTGCAAACATAAATAGTGAATAGTTTGGCATTCAAGGCCCTCATGATCTTAATTAACTCATCTTACTTCCTACTGTTCTTCCATTAAAAAAAAGCCTAACTCAATTACACCAAATTACTGAATTTTCCTCAGAATGCTCGCACGTGCTCCCGCTTCCTCTCCCTCTCCCTCTCTTTCTCCCTGCCTTCCTTTCTTTTTCTTTTTACGTGCTATTTCTTTTCCTGAAATGCCCTTCCTTCTTCTTGCCTACCTGGAAAACCTATAACATTGAAGACTTGTTCAAGTATCCTTCATCTATGAAGGCTTTCTTCCTACATCCAATATTCTATTACGAGTGAATTTTACAGCAAGCTTCCATGTATCCACTATCTCGATTCTGCCATTAATATTTTCCTGCACTGTTCTACCATATATCTACTATGGACTCTTCCCTAACCCACGGAGGCCTTTTCTTTTTGCCACCACCACATATTGTACCCATTCCTATCACTGAATTTCTATGCACTAAAAATATTTATATATATGTCTATCTCTTCTTTGAGACTGTGAACTCCTTGAAAGCCTCACTTGGTTTATGTATGCATGGCTCCAAGAATATAGCTTGACTTATAGAAATTTACTATAAGAGAGAATATGAAATAATTAAATTCTGACCATATCACTACTGAAAACTTCATCTGATTTCTAAGTAACAATAGTAGAAAAATATTTTTTTCTCCAATATACCTTTCCTTTATATGTTGGGAGCCCTAAAGGCAACTGTTGCTAAAGAGCAGCAAAGGGGAAATAAACTTTGCACCATTACTGCAGTTGACAGAGAAGGAAACTAAAGAGGTTCCTTCTGTTTTGGGAGGAGAGTAGACAGATTTCTTTCTACATTAGATGTTTTACACAAGAAAAGACCCAACTGGAGACCACAACCAAATTTATTGATATTATTCATTTGATAGGTTAACCATTTCTGTCCTGACCTATTGTTATGTCCAAGTAACCATCATTTCAGGAGATAATCATGATATCAGCTCCTGTACAGAAAAGATGAGATTAACAGTACACAATAGACTTGCAGTGCACAACACAGAATAGATGGAAAATAAAATAAATGGAGATTTCTTTCCATACTGTTAAAGGAAATGATTCTTATACATGGTGCTGGTAGTGAGGGGTGGAAAGGAACTGGACACAAAACATCTTAAAACATAAAAACAAACAGATAAACCAAAAAAAAAAAAAAAAAATCACTGTAGGAAATTAATGAATTTAATACTACCATAAGGGAAAACAACACTGGACAACAGAATCTTTAGACTATGGTGAAAATATTTTCTATCTACCTGCAATTTGTTCTCCAGGTGATTACACTCTTAAATATATCCCTAGAAAATAACTTTTTTTTTTTTTTCTACAAAGTGTCCTCTTCTTAACTGCCATTCAAAACACCAACTGCCTCTCATGACACAGCAACCAAGAAACATGAGGCTTGTGTTGGGGACTGTCAACTTGTGATTTCCTGCTATACTTTCTCAATTCATAGGATGATGAAATGGCCTAGTGTTGCAATGCATTTATGGTTTTAGGTAAAAACTCAGGGCATCCAAGACAGAAGTGGCCAAAGAGAGTAGCACCCAGCAGGAAATTGTTCCTACAAAGGAAATTGCAGTTTCTAAGATGAAGAGAAGTCAAGAGGGAAAATCAAGTGTCTTAAGAACTTGAGAAAAGTACTGAAGAAACTACCTTTAGATTCAAATACAGTTAAAACATTAAGTAGTATATTCATGTTAACATTAATTATAAATTTGCAACTTTGCCAATGCAGTTTGGAGTAAAGCTCACACACAAAAGTCAATCATACCTACATTAACTGTCCTTTTATTAGGAGCTCCTTCTCTATTCCTTGTAGAAAGCTTTTCTGGAAATTATCTGATGATGATATCAATTGAAAGGGACAGAGGAAAAGTACTCTCATTCATCTATACCTACATCCTGTAGAATCTTAGTCACATTTCTCTTCATTTTATTAAGTCCTGCAGTGTCCTCTTCATATACGACTCCATCCCCCCAAAAGCTTCTAGTCTCTACTGAATAAATGGCAACTTCTAAAGTCTGTTTATTACTATTTGCCCATGAAATATATCCTAGTTATAGAGAACACATTACCAATTAATTCTTTGCCATTATATGAAATAGCCCAAGCTATCATTTTTAGTTTAATACAATCTTCATAATAAAGCCTTAGAACCTCTGTTAGAAGTAGTTTCTATTCTCTTCATCTGTTGGCATTAGGAACTTGGTAACAACTTAATATCCCACCTACTTATCAACCTTTTTAATATTTTTATCATGCCAAGAATTCTTTTCCTGATGCTTACAAATATTCACAGAACAGAACTTTTCCACCATTAAACAGGAAATTGAGTACTGAATATGTTTTTAGTCAATAATAGACAAATACTATTATTTATTAAGTAGTCATAAATACTTAATTGTGGTATTAACAAAAAGGACACTATTAACAATTTTTCATAAAAGACCACACATGACTTTCTTTCCTGTATATGGGAAATAAGTATGAAGTATATGCCACAATGCCATGTTTCTCTTTTTATTAAGACACACAACATTTTCACCCCCTGAAAGACAATGTGAGGCACTGAGAGTCTGCTTTTCATTTCAATTACTAAAGTTTTGTTTTAGTATTCACAGTTTTACTCTACAAACAGTCTGCACTTGGGGGTGGGTTTCCTTAGCAAAATCATCTTTTTGACTTCTCAAATCCGGACCTTGTTAACAATCAATGATATCCATCATCCTACAATTTCTAATTTGGCTTTTGAGTCACTGTGTTCTTATGATCTACACCTTCTTTCCTTCAGTGTTTTTCTTCAGCTTGCATTTTCTTCCAATTAGCATTTCACGATTCTTTACTTTCACTCACTGAACAAATACTTTCTAAATACTAAGTACTGTGCTAAATGATGCCACTAGCAACTAAAACAGGCTAGTTATGGACAGAGGATAATCTGTTACAACATAGCACACTAAATGCTATGAGAGGAGTAAGGACTAAGTGGTATAGGTAATGCAAGAAGGGCACGAGGCCAGACCCAGCCAAAACCCTCAAAGAGGTCTCCAAGAGGGAAGGACAAAGGTTTTTGATAGTGAAAACGACCTGTGAATATACCAGGACCTACCAAGGAGCTGGTGATACGATTTCTTGCCAACTATTTAACTTCTTTATATTCCCATACTCCCACTGACTTAAATGTGTAGGTTTATATAACAATGTACACTACTGTATCCTTCAACTGCTGTGCACAAACTTTATATTAGTTTTCTATTGCTGTGTAACAAGTTACCACACACTCAGTAGCTCAGAGTCACACTCGTTTAACAGCTCATAGTTCTGTAGGACAGAAGTCTTATACATTTTAACTGAATCCTCTGCTCAGGTATCACAAAGCTGAAATCAAGGTGTGTTCAATGGGCTGAGTTTCCTGGAGGCTCTGCAGAAAAATATGATTCTAAGCTCATTTTTCCCCTGGCAGAATTCAGCTCCTGGAGATTTTATGACCGAGATTTCCATATCCTTGCTGGTTGTTGGCTAGGGTCCACTCTGAGCTCCTAGATGTTGCCATATTCCTTGCCCTGTGGCTCCTTCCAACTTTAAGCCTCTAATAGGACATAAATCCCTCTCCTGCTTCCAATCTCTGAGGTCCTCGGTCTCTGACCTACAGACACAGATTCAAAGGGCTGATGGGATTAGGTGAGGCCCACTGAGGATCAACTCTCTTCTGAAAGTTCACTGTGCTGTATGACAAAACCTAATATAGGAGTAAACTCCATTGCAGTTGCAGTTTCAGTGACTATGCAGGGTACAGTAGAAAGTGGGGATCTGGGGTGGGGGTGTGTTTCAGAATTCTTTCTACCACAATTTAAAAAGAAAACATAAAATCTTGGCATCAAAATAGTACTTGGCATCAAGGAAGAATGGCACAAATTACAAGTAGAATACTTGGCTTTTCTCTACATAGGAATTTTATTTTTCAATCCTGACATTGTAATAACCAAAAAAATTACGGTCAACTCTGTTTACAAATGACAAAGACACATTTATATTTGAATATCTCACTCAACCTCAAATAATAAAACTGAACTAATAACCTTCACCCTCAGAGATATCCCTTTCTCAGGTCACTAGACAGCTGTGCTCCAAGAGCTCAGCCTTAGCATTATTATTTTATTTATTTTTACTCTGTGTTCTCTCTACCATCAACTGAATTGAAATTAAATCATCAATAAATTTTAACTCACCCTCTTCTTCATTCTCAAGCATACTTTATGTCTAGAACAGGATCACCAGAAACAACTTATGTCCTAAACTGACCTCCCTGGCACTTTTTTCTCTTTCTGTCCATGCACGCACTGGCCCTATCCTACACTATGCCTACCTATAAGTACCCAATACTACACTCAGTGTTCTCCACTCAGGAACCACAGTAGCCCCTTATTCCAGTCAAGGATATCAGAATTCCTCATCCCAGCACTCAAAGTCAATACTCAACAGTTCCCTGAGCCTCAAACTCATATTTCAAACCCCATCATCCAATTCTACACTGCACTGTCAGCCTCTTGGACACCTTTCTAGTCTCAGCTGTTCTTTCAATCAGACTCATCTTGGCTTTGAAGAGTCAAGCTCCACAAAGATTTTTATGATCACTCTCATCTCACAATCTGCTTCAAGACCCTCTGTACCCATACCACCTGGTGTTATCCTTACCTTGCTCTGGCTCCTCTCATTTTTTAATAGGTGCCTTCCCCACTACATTAAGAACTATATGTGTGTGTCTCTGTATGTGTGTGTGTACACCTGCACATATATTCTTTTTCATACCCCTCAGCCTTTTATGTAGCACACGTTAGAAGATAAACAAATAGGTTTCCCCGCCCCCCACAATCAAATCTACATCTCCAATCCTAAACTTTAACCCATTTTTATAATCTCTTCATCTCTCCTTGCCTGGAAGAATGACATTTTTAGAAGAAAGATTAATAAAGTAGGCCATGTACTTTGGTCTCTACAGGAATGACGCAATCTCATAAATAACAGTCCAGAGTTACATAACAGCCAATTTACTTAATGTTTAAATTAAATATTTAAGACTCTTAAAATGAGAGTAAATAGAAAACAGATTTTAGGAAAATAAACTATTCCTTCAAGATATTGATGACACATAGCAGAATAAGCTTTAAAGTAGGAAGGGCAATAGAACTTGGAAACCTCTCAGTTTCATGAGCAAATAGTGCATGGATAAGAGCAGCTTTATTTCACTAGTAAAAGATGGGAAACAACTGGAAAGTCCACCAACAGAGGAATGGCTAAACGGATGAGGATATCTCCATGCTCTGGAACACAGCATTGTGGTGGTAAAAAGCAGACTTCCCAAGTCGCCATGGAAAGATATGGGCACATTAAACATACATGTCGAGTGCAGACCTATGTGTCAAGTATACTGCCATCTGTCTAAAAAGGGCAGTAGATAGATCTTCATATACATATATTTAAATCTCTGGAAGAATTTAACAACAGTTTTTGCCTATTCGGGGAAAGGGACTCAGGGTAGAAGGGGACAGGAGTGAGGAAGAGGCTTCCATGTTTGTTTATGGTATGTGGACCAGGTGAACCGGGTACCTAAGTAAGCCAGGGCAGAGCTACGATTGCAAATGCAGGAATGGGGCAGAATTGTCTTTGTTCATAAAGCTTGATGCTCCAGAAATATGCTATTTGACTTTACCCAATCCAGACATTTATGGACTCCTTCTGTACACAGCACATTTGTGGCCTCTTTCTTCTGGACATACACATACTAGGAGAACACACCATAGGCCTGCTGTGAGAGCAGATAAGGAGGCATGCTCTATGGCCTGGGGAAGTGGGGACCCATGCTATATGACGTCATTTTTATGCAGAATCTAAAATAACCAAACTCATAAAAACAGAGAGTAAAACTGTGGTTTCCAGGAGATGAGGAATGGGGGATATGGGGGTGGGAGGGGATACCTGGACAGATGTTATTTAAGGATACAAACTTATATAGAGTAGTAAATAAGTTTTAGAGACTGAACACACAGTATAGTGAATATAGACAATAATAATGTACTATAATCATCAAACTCACTAAGAGACTAGAACTTAATTATTCCCACCACTAAGAAGAAATAATTATATAAAGTGAGAGAGATTCTAATTATCACTACAATGGCATTCATATTACAATATATCATGTATCAAAGTAACATGCTGTACACCTTAAATTTACACAATGTTGTCACTTTTTCAATTAAAAATAAATAAAAAATAAAGACAATCCACCTGCTATCTGCCTATGTGCATGCAGGGAAAGCCTAGAAACTCACTTGAGACACTGAAGTATTTATGAATCCAAGATAAGTTCTGATCACAAACTCAGAGGAAAAAAACTTAACTATTAAAAATGAAGCTGCATTTTAATAAATGTTTTTAGATTATGAAAGCTGCTTTACCAGAAATGTCACTGAAAAGACTTCCTGAAAAAAAAAACGGTAATTTAGAAATTAAAATCATAGTAATAAGATTCTTTACAACTGAGAAAAATCAAGTGAACATTGGATATTTTATAAATGAGAATTCTATTTGTGAACTTAAGAGAAACTGGAGCCTGCCAACTGATAATTAAACAACTTTGCAGACCTAAAAACTAGCAAAGTTAGTCCTTCATCCAGGAGTAGGCTCCACACCTTACATGTAAGAAAAATAAAACTTGCTTTGAAGTTATAAGATCAAAAACACCGCTTGGTGGATGTTAATTAGACTAATTCTGGTGATCATTTGACAATACGCACAAATAACAAATCAATATACACCTGAAACTAATATAATGTTATGTGTCAATTATACCTCAATTAAAAAAAAAAAAACCAAGATAAAAACAAACAAACAAACAGAAAAACCAAAACACTGCTTGGAATAATAGTTCTTCTGACAGCTTTAGGCCCAGATCAGGTAACATAATGGCAATGGCACCTGCAAGTGAACTTCATCTGAAAACTGCCAGGAGACCCAGGCTCCAGAGTGTGGGTTAAGGATGAAGGAGGCACAGACAGAATACCCAGCTCACAGTATCCTTCATTTGATGGCTAAGAGGGCAGAAGCCATGTAAAAGTTTAGAAGAGGTTGGAGACAGTTTCAAGTCTATGCTGGATTATATGTGATCACTTACTCTTCTAGGCAAAATGCGCAATAAACTCTCATCATGAACCAAATGTGTTATTTAATAAGTAACTGAAGAATAATACTTTTATAGGAGCAATAACCAAGCATAGAGAGCTTATTCTCCCTTCTCCATGTTCTCCTTTGAAACAATAATCCAAGTGTATTTAGAACATAGATTCCTATCTTTCAATAAATGCAGTAGACTTTGTGCAGGCACATCAGCCAAGTTCCATTATGTCTCTAAAACAGCTTTGCAGAACTTAGCTAGAAAAGAGTTATTTTCCTTTACCCCATAAGATAATCAGAAAAAGGTAAAGGAGGGAGGGTGGGAAAGAGGGAGAGAGGGAGAGAGGGAGAGAGGGAAAAACTACCTAGATAGCAGACTGCCACATTCCCGACTAAATGTGAGCTCTGAGGCTCCCTCACTGAATTGTAGCACAGAGCATGTTTCTGTTCTTCTGAACAGCAAAATCGGAAAGTGGGTGTTTCTTTTAAAAGTATCATTTATAACATGAATAACTGTCCATTATGCTTTCAAACATGAGCATGGAAAGTAGCTTCCTTCTTGAGAGACCACTGCCAGAGGCTAGGGCAGGTGATGAGGAAAGAAGAAAAACCAAGAAATTGAAGAGTTTGAAATATTCTTCTACTTAAATAAATTTAAAAAAAAAAACTGTAATATCTATGCCTTTTAATTCCTTCAGAGATACTTTTTCCTTATGAATTAGCCTATGGGACTCTCTTGGATCTTACTGTAACATGACCTCTCACAAACTCACTGCTTTGCCAGTTCACTCATTGGAGAATAGGATATGAGGACTGACCACCACTTGAGGGTGGAACATGATTTGGTAAATATAGATTTCATTAGAAGTACAAAATTTCTAACAAGTCCCCAGGGGTTGCTGCTGTTGCTGGGGTGATCCTTGCCAGAAAAAAGGACACAGGTAAAGACGGTGAAAAGGGCCTGAATTTTTCCTGTAATGTTTTATTTCTGAGACTGTGTAGATTCATGAGTGTTATTTTTTGTCTTTACATTTCTGTATACCTAATTTATTTCACTTAAAAAAAAAGAGAGAGGAAAACAGAAAGTATATTCTAGAAATAGTAGTAATCTGATATGGCTAACATTTAAAGATGTGTGGTCAAAGAGCAACGGGAGAAAATGCTGAAGATGGGGCTAGGCCTACACACTAATAGAGTCAGACATGCTCCAGGAAGCTTTGCAGACCATAGGACAAAGAGGAAGACCCATCAGTCTGACTCACACCAGTAACACTAGAATAGCATTTCAAATGGGAGCTTTTCACCCCCACTGCATATCATGATCACTGTGGGTCTTTAAAAATAATGCAAGTGGTTGTCAACACCATGCAAGACAGGGAAGCCACATCATTTCACAGCCTCTCAGGCATGGCACCACAGCTGGTTTTTGGGACACCGAAGCAGGCCTCAACCATGCCAACTTCGAAGGAGTGTACATGGCACCACAGCTGGTTTTTGGGACACCGAAGCAGGCCTCAACCATGCCAACTTCAAAGGAGTGTGCAATAAATGCAGTAGACACTTGGAGAATCATTGCTCTGTGAAGTACTCACACCTGAATATTTGGTTTTGATTCATGTCTGCCTAACACAAACTTATCCAGTCTAAGTCTGTAACCTCTCTTGGGACAGTAGATTCCCTAAACACGAAAGGTTACAGTTCTCAGGCACAAACCCACAAACGAGGTCAAGGTACACTCATCTTGTCTCCTCCTTACTAATGGTCAGATGGATGGAAGGCACTCAGTATACACTGAATTAAATTATTAATATAATGATTTATTGCCATGAGAAATTCATATAAATGCTTTACCATTTACAAAGCACTTTCATCCTCATGTTGCCCCACCTGAACTTGACAATAAGCTCTCAAAGATACTACTATCCTCATTTTCATTTTAGGGATGATAAAACTGAAGTCAGAGAAGTTATGAACCTACCTGAGGGCACAGCGCTACTACTTTAGGTACCTCCTTTTATGTATCTGTGATCATTTAATCCATTTGTCAGTTATATATTTTTATAGTTTCATCAGCATCACTCATCTTATTTTTTTAAAAAAATTTATTAAATTTGTTGTGATGACATTAATAAGATTATATAGGTTTCAAGTGTACAATTCTATAATACATCATCTGTATACTGCATTGTGTGTTCACCATCCAAAGTCGAGCTTCCTTCTATCACCATATATCTTATCCCTTTTACTCTCTTTTACCTCCTCCCTCCCCTCTCTCCCTCTGGTAACCACCATAATGTTTGTTGTCTGTGCCTATGACTTTTTGTTTGCCTTGTTTGTCTTGTGCATTTGTTTCCAATTTTATATCCCACATATGAGTGAAATCATATGGTTCTTGACTTTTTCTGTCCAACATATTTTGCTTGGCATGATAATCTCAAGATCTATCCCTGTTGGTATACTTACCAGTACTACCAATGGCAGTATTTCATCTTCTCTTATGGCTGAGTAGCTTTCCATTGTATATATATATATATGTACCACATTTTCTTTATCCAATCATCTATGGACACTTAGGTTGTATCTGTGTCTTGGCCACTGTGAATAATGCTGCAATGAACATAGCTGCATGTATCTTTATGAATAGATGTTTTCAAAATTTTCACGTAGATACCCAGAAGAAGGATTGCTGGGTCATTTTTGACTTTGAAGAATCTCCATATTGTTTTCTATAGTGGCTGCACCAATTTACATTCCCGCCAGTAGTGTATGAAGGTTCCTTTTTCTACACAATCTCTCCAACACTTGTTTTGTCTTGTCTTGTTGATAACAGCCAATCTAACAGGTGTGAAGTGGTATCTCTATGTGGTTTTGATTTGCATTTTCCTAACAGTTAATGAAGTCAAGCATCTTTTCACATGTCTATTGGCTGTGTGTATGTCTTCTTGGGAGAAGCATCTGTTCAGGTCCTCTGCTCATTTTTTAACTGGATTTTTTTTGTTTTTGAGTTACATAATTTCTTTATGTATTTTAGATATTAGCCCTTATTACAGGTATTGTTTGCAAATATCTTCTCTTATTTGGTTAGTTGCCCTTTTTTTGTTGAGGACTTATTTTGCTGTGCAGATCTCACTCATTTATTTTTGCTTTTATTTCCCTTGCCTTTACTAACAATGAAATTTCAGAAAAAGAAATGGAAAAAAAAAAAAAAAAAAAACAATTCCATTTGCACTTGGAACAAAAAGAATAAAATATCTAGGAATAAACCTAACAAAGAACATGAAGGACCTATACAGGGAAAACTACAAAACATTATTAAGATAAATTGAAGACGACATAAAGAAAAGATATTCTGTGTTCATGGATAGGAAGAATCAACATTGTTAAAATGGCCATGTTACGCAAAGCACTATACAGGTTTAATGCAATCCCCAGCAAAACTCCAATGGCACTTTTTTAAAGAAATGGAACAAAAAAATCATCAGATTTGTTGTGTAGAACCACAAAAGACCCTGAACAATCAAAGCAATTCTGAGAAAAAAGAACAAAGCCGAAGGTACCACACCCCGACTTCATATTATACTACAAAGTGACAATAATCAAAACAGCATGGTATCGGCAGAAAGAGACACACAGACCAATGCAAGAGAATTGAGAGCCTATAAAAAAATACCACATTTTTATAGGCAAATAATGCTCAACAAAGGAGCAAAAAACATACAATGGAGAAAAAAAAGCTGTTCAATAAATGATACTGGGAAAAAATGGAAAGCAACATGCAAAAGAATGAAACTAGACTGCCATTTGTCATCATACACAAAAATTAACTCAAAATGGATCAAAGACTTAAATATAAGACCTGAAATACATAGAAGAAAACATAGATACTAAACTTTTGGACCTTACTGTTAGAGAGGATTTTATGAATTTGACCTCATCACTTATTTTCAATATTAAAAAGCATAAAAGCATTTAGGCAAGGTGTGAAATATGTGAATGATCACCATAAACACTAAATAAATGTTGGCTGAATCAGAGTCTTATCCTATCGTGAATGAAAATAGCGCCAAAGCTATAACTGTGATCTGGAAATTCTAAGAACAAGTCTGATGGGCATCACACGATACTTTAAAGCACAGTACGCAAATTGGCAACCAGTAGACAAGTATTTGTTTTTGTTTTCTGCTCTACAGAGTTTTTCACTTTGGTTTTTATTTTTCATTTGAACTAGTTGTTTACACGTTAGAAATTGGAAGATTTCACATACAGACCTAGATTGATAACTTCTCTTGAAATTGAGAGGATCTGGCAATGCTATAATCACAGTCTTGCAAGGCGAGAGCTGGCTGGAGCTTACTAATAGCCCTTGTGCTTAGCCAAAGTGGCCTTTCTATTCAGGCAGGGCTCTCTGGGTCCTACTAGTTTATATCACCTGCCTGCGTCCACAGGCAATCATGGGCCTCCTGTCCTAGAGCTTGTTCTTATATACTTAAAATATATCATTAACAAACAAGGTGAACAGAATAAATTTCGCGGCTCAGTCAATTACAATTTCAGAGTGAAATAGTTTGGCCATTTACAGACTACTGAGAAATAACTAGCCACACAGCAATGAAACTGAGAGCCTGCTTCTTATTGCCTGTCTTCTGGGAAAGCCAGTCTCTCTCTACATTTCCGTAAAATAGAGTGAAAAACTATTCCAGGCTCTCTTTCAAACAGTTTTACATACATGCATTCATACATACAATACAGCATAGAAGCAAATTCTGATCACAATGTTATGACTTGTTGTTACTGAGGATCCATTTTTTGGAGCAGGAGGCATATGTGGGAGGAGAAAATTGGCTGTACACTCCAAACCAAAATGAGAACTACCACTCATGACATATTCTTGAGACACAAAAATACATACAACACATACAAACAATGAGTATATTTTCTTCAGAGATGGGATGCTCTCTACCCTAAACTGTAGAACACTTACAAAGTCCACAGGGCATAATGTCGAGTGATCAAAATCTCAAGTTTATCCGTAGTGGTTAAGTTTATTTTTTAGGAAAATGAAAAAAATAATTAAAACAAATTTATACTTCACCTTCATCACCACAAAAAAGTAAGACATAAAATTATCTGTATTCATCAACTCTCTTTTCCTTTTTGCCCCTATGGATACGGCCAAAAAGAAAGGCCTTCTCAGCCTCCTTTACATGGACACAGCTGGGACTCCCAAACAAGCAGAGGCCTTGACCTGTGGTGCTTTTCAAAGAAGAGAAGTGGCCAAAGTTCTGAACTAACACTGTGTCCCAATATAGTGATAACAGAGATGACATAAATTCTTCATCTAATGTTCCATGGTGAACTCCAAATTCGACTTCACATTTCTTTCTTACAAGTGAAAAACATAATGAAAACATATCTATGGAAATGAGTTTGAGGCTCTATGTATATTCTCTCTTAGAAGTTGTGCTCAATAAAACAAAAGAACCAGAAATTGTATGGAAAGGAAAATAAAAGCTATCTTGTCCATCATACCACAGAAAAAAATGTAACCCATTTCCAAAGTAAAATAAGGGAGAAAAATTTGGATAAATAAAAAAAGTTTGACTTAAGAAAACTTCTTCCTTCTCTTGGCCTTTCCACACCCCTCCACTCAGTCCTTTTTTCAGGCAGATAGCCAAGGGCCTAGTGGGACAACCTGAAAAACTACAAGATATACACTGAGCAGAGCAGAGCGCTGACAGTCCCCCACACAGGGAAGATAAGCACGTCAAGTTCTAACAGGTAGCTAAGGGTGTGGGTGTTGGGACAGGGAATACAAGTAAATGATTTTCCCTCCCTCAAATCCAAATATCAAGGTGCTCCAAGCCCAGAAATTTTAATGGAAGACTTTTTAAGTAAAAGATGAATAAGAAGCAAGCCAGTATAGAAAGTTTAATGTGTTCCCTTATAAGCCTAGTTGATAAGTTAACATTCTTTTCCTTATTCCCTTATTTCTTACTTATTTAAGAATCAAAACCTTTTACATGAGCACTCAACTTCAACTGACTAGCAAAATGCAAGAAGATTCTTCTTCTCTTATGATCTAATTCAAAGATTACATTGATTGTCCTCATCTGCCCTTTACCAGCAGAGTAATGCTAGGCAGGTTTTTTAATTCAAGAAATAGCCAAGTTATTCCACAGGGAAAATAAAGACAGTAATATCCATCTCAACAGGGTCATTGTGGAAACTGAATGAGACAATACATATAAAATAGATTCTGCAGCATCCCTACCTATTAGGTAGGAACCCACAAAATAGCAGCTGTCATTACTGCACAGGTTTTAAAAACCAAAGTTCAGCATTTGAAATTTTCTAGGGCTTTATGTATATACTGGTCTTACTTTAGCTACCAAATGCAACCCCTCCCTGCCTCCACCCACTGCAAATATACTGTCAGTTCAATAATGTTTCTCATTAAAATTTCTTCTGTATGTATGAATTATACAGATCATAAGCACATATTCAACTCATGGGACATATTAGTTTTGTCAATGAGCAGTTTACTTAAAATTTCATTATCATATAAAATCCTGGTTATAGGTTTTCAAATGACTAATCCATGTGACCATGAATGCTTATTACACACATTTAATTACTTTTCCTAATTAAGTACAGAATTTTTCTCCACTTAATTTTGCTCACATTTGAAATTTCAGATTATATTATGATGCATATTTTGTTAAGCCTTCTCAACTACAATATGAAAGCTTCAATATTGTTGGACACTCTGAGGGAGCCAACACTGAATGAGATATGGTACCACAACAACAATCCCGATCCTTTAACTGTTCTGTCACTCCCGTTATAGGCATAAATCTGTCTGATAAAAGTATAGAAATTTAAGAAAATACAGAATCAAAAAATATTACCAATTTTATTTTCATGAGAATTGAATATTTAAAGTTATATTTAGTTATGCTTTCACCATAGATATATTCAACTCATAAATATATGAATTTTTGTCACCAGTTTAAAAAATAAAATCCCTGCCACTATCCATCTTGACTCTATTTCACTCATTTATCCATTCACTCACTCATTCATGATAATCCTGGCCCTCAAGAAACTTGCAGTCTTGTTAGAGAGAAAGGTATATAAGGCAATGATTACTGGGAGCTATGATAAAGGGCACTATGGAAGCAGAGAGTGCTATGGTAATTTAACAGTCAAACCCCTAACTTTCAACTAACAACTACAAAATGCCTCTTTAGGAAGGAGAAAAGGAAGTAGTATACTCCTTTCAGCATTTAACATTCTAAGGTTTTCTGAGAAATTCATACATATTCAATCAATATTAAAAATATTTAATACTGTTTAGAGGTCCTTGGAAGTGCTATGAATGAGTATTTTTGCCAAAAGAAGATTTAATAGATAAAAAAAAAAAGCTGCTTCTGTTCGAGCTTCACTGGAAGCCCAGGCAATGGAATCCATGCAGAATAAATGCCTCAAAGAAATGTTTATATTATAGCTTTTTGATAATCTTTGGTTTTAAATACTTAATAAGTGTCTGTAAAAGCATATATTTGTGATTTATCTGCTGTACTTATTTTTTATTATATAAAATAGGTTCCCAGACCTAAATGTTCCACCACAAATCAGACATGTGACTGTTATCCATTAACTGGCTAGGCTTTGAGTACATGTTGAGCAGCTGAGGAAAAGGTATCCTGCCAGATTCTAGAAAGGCATTAATGAAGAGAGACAGTAATCAATCAATCACACACACACACACACACACACACACACGCACATGCACGCACACACACACACATACATTAGCCCAAAAAACACATATTCCAACAGATAGTAAGGCAAGCCTTCTTTAGAACATTCATCAGTATCAACAAACTTAATCACTGTAGTTAAATACTGCATTGAGTAAGAAAACAAGTTACTACTTGGGGGTCTAGTTAGCTAGTTATAAGGCAAGATAAATTTATTCACTCACACATGTGCAAATTAAATATTTTAGAAAAAAATCTTTTTAAATGTGTATAATTTTCAGGGAAAATTACTCTGATCCTTAGCTTTCGGTCGACTTACTGCATTTTGAACAAACAACAGAGTCAATGTATTTCAATGACTGGAAAACAAAGATGGTAAATGCGAAAAAAAAACTGAGAAAGACCATTCCAATGAATGAAGAAACAAATATATATTTAAAGATGGATACATTTAGGTACCAAACACTATACTTTGCTTACTTCTAATTCCAATTTTTAATTCTCATATCTGAGAAAAGCACTTTCTGAATGTGTTTTCTTTTGCAGTATAGAGTAGTATCTTAAATGACACAGCAGAGTCCATGTGGTGCATACTACATACTTGTCTAGTATGGTTAGGAGAGCTGTGATATTTTACCAAATTCAGGAAAGGAAAGTCAATAAACAGACAAGAAGTTAGTATCAGTATTAAAGCACTGTTTGTACATAAAGCCTTAAAACAAAAGTATTAATAATCTTATTTCAAAACAACTAATGCTCCAGACAAACCTTACACGCAGCAATGAGAGGAGTATTTATTCTTCACTCAGTTCAGAACCTACACTGAAACTTATGTGAATGAACTTGACCCTGGTTGGCTGGAAGCCCGCAATCTTCCTCAGTGAATGACTTAACAGAACACTGTGTTCTTGGCACAAGCACAAAAACAGGTGTTGAAATCTACACTAAAAAAAATCTCAGTTTACATTTTAAATAAATTTTTAAATACAATGATAAAAGATATTTAAATATTCTAAGTGATTTTTAGTGTTTAGCATTTATTTCAGGTAATTTTCATTTATCCTTAACTCTAGATGGAGTACTAATACTCCATTTGGGTCCCTTTCAATGCTTCCTAGAACAGTCACCGAAGCCCTTGCCCAGGCACAATGAATCCACGCTCTGGCCCTCCTCCTGTGCCGCCTCCTCTAACAATGTACCTAGAAAATTCCAAATCACCCTGAGCGGGCATATTAGGGAAATAGCAAGTAAAGCCAGGAAAAAAAATGTATTGACTCACTTCCATGGAAAGTCCTGGAGAAAAATACAGGCCACAGTTCAGTTCTCTCACGTGATGCAGTTAGAACATGTAAGAGGTAGTACAGGTAGTAAAGTTATGCCATTCCCATACAGGTTATGTTAACTCACACACAAGGTCAGATGCAAATGAGAAGCAAGTAAAAGGGAATTTTGGCGGAGAGTTTACATACTTTCTTTCAGAAAAAAAAAAAAAAAAAAGAAAAAACACTAATCTTTTCCTTTAGTTTTTCTCATCCTTTTTTCCTACTCCCAACTCA
>NW_006430503.1:695168-751425 GCF_000325575.1 Pteropus alecto
ATGTTCCACCACAAATCTGACATGTGACTGTTATCCATTAACTGGCTAGGCTTTGAGTACATGTTGAGCAGCTGAGGAAAAGGTATCCTGCCAGATTCTAGAAAGGCATTAATGAAGAGAGACAGTAATCAATCAATCACACACACACACACACACACACACACACGCACATGCACGCACACACACACACATACATTAGCCCAAAAAACACATATTCCAACAGATAGTAAGGCAAGCCTTCTTTAGAACATTCATCAGTATCAACAAACTTAATCACTGTAGTTAAATACTGCATTGAGTAAGAAAACAAGTTACTACTTGGGGGTCTAGTTAGCTAGTTATAAGGCAAGATAAATTTATTCACTCACACATGTGCAAATTAAATATTTTAGAAAAAAATCTTTTTAAATGTGTATAATTTTCAGGGAAAATTACTCTGATCCTTAGCTTTCGGTCGACTTACTGCATTTTGAACAAACAACAGAGTCAATGTATTTCAATGACTGGAAAACAAAGATGGTAAATGCGAAAAAAAAACTGAGAAAGACCATTCCAATGAATGAAGAAACAAATATATATTTAAAGATGGATACATTTAGGTACCAAACACTATACTTTGCTTACTTCTAATTCCAATTTTTAATTCTCATATCTGAGAAAAGCACTTTCTGAATGTGTTTTCTTTTGCAGTATAGAGTAGTATCTTAAATGACACAGCAGAGTCCATGTGGTGCATACTACATACTTGTCTAGTATGGTTAGGAGAGCTGTGATATTTTACCAAATTCAGGAAAGGAAAGTCAATAAACAGACAAGAAGTTAGTATCAGTATTAAAGCACTGTTTGTACATAAAGCCTTAAAACAAAAGTATTAATAATCTTATTTCAAAACAACTAATGCTCCAGACAAACCTTACACGCAGCAATGAGAGGAGTATTTATTCTTCACTCAGTTCAGAACCTACACTGAAACTTATGTGAATGAACTTGACCCTGGTTGGCTGGAAGCCCGCAATCTTCCTCAGTGAATGAATTAACAGAACACTGTGTTCTTGGCACAAGCACAAAAACAGGTGTTGAAATCTACACTAAAAAAAATCTCAGTTTACATTTTAAATAAATTTTTAAATACAATGATAAAAGATATTTAAATATTCTAAGTGATTTTTAGTGTTTAGCATTTATTTCAGGTAATTTTCATTTATCCTTAACTCTAGATGGAGTACTAATACTCCATTTGGGTCCCTTTCAATGCTTCCTAGAACAGTCACCGAAGCCCTTGCCCAGGCACAATGAATCCACGCTCTGGCCCTCCTCCTGTGCCGCCTCCTCTAACAATGTACCTAGAAAATTCCAAATCACCCTGAGCGGGCATATTAGGGAAATAGCAAGTAAAGCCAGGAAAAAAAATGTATTGACTCACTTCCATGGAAAGTCCTGGAGAAAAATACAGGCCACAGTTCAGTTCTCTCACGTGATGCAGTTAGAACATGTAAGAGGTAGTACAGGTAGTAAAGTTATGCCATTCCCATACAGGTTATGTTAACTCACACACAAGGTCAGATGCAAATGAGAAGCAAGTAAAAGGGAATTTTGGCGGAGAGTTTACATACTTTCTTTCAGAAAAAAAAAAAAAAGAAAGAAAAAACACTAATCTTTTCCTTTAGTTTTTCTCATCCTTTTTTCCTACTCCAAATTCAGGTCTCCATAAATGCCACCTTTGGTATAACATTAGTTTATTCTCACCACTAGCTAAAGCAGTTTTTGTCTTTAACCTTACAGTATTCAGCCAAACACTTTCCCAAAATTAATTAAGTCATATCCTTTTCCCTCAAACCCTTCAGTAAAGTTATATATTATTTACCACATTCTGCATTGTCTTCGGTTCCTCCGACAACCTGATTTGTTTAATTGATTTATTTAAATGTGCACAGAGTAAAATTCACTCATTGGGGCATACAATTCTGTGGGTTGTAACAAAGGCACAGAGTTGTGTATCCACTGCCATAGCACATGAAAGACAGTTCCTTACCCTAAAAACTCATGTTGTCCTTTTGTACTCAATCCCTTAGCCCAACCATCGCCAACAACTGATCTGTTTTCCATCACAATAGAATTGTAACATACTTGGTTCTGACTTCTTTCACTTAGCAAAAGGCATTTAAGATTTATCCTCACTGATGCATGGATCAATAGTTTATTGCTTTTTATTACATACTGAGAGTATTCTATTTAAATTTATACATTATATGTCATATACGTCATATGGGTATATCCATTCACCTGCTAAAGGACATCTGAGTTAATCCTAGTTTGGGAAGGCTTTATAAGCAAGGCTGCTATGAACTTTCATGCTCAAGTTTTTGTGAGAACCTGTTTTCAGTTCGCCTAGCTAAGTACCTAGATTGGGTTGTATGGTAAGTATATTCTTAACATTTGTGTATGTGTTTAATAATTTATTTTCTTGAAATACATTTGACATATAATGTATAAATTTAAAATATAAAACATGTTGATTTGATACACTTATATACTGTAACATAATTGCCACTGTAGCAATAGCACATCTGTGTTATTTGTGCCTTTGGTGTCATATCAAAAATATCACTGCCAAGCCCAATGTCAAGAAGCTTTTCCCCTATGTGTTCTTCCAGAAATTTTATGGTATCAGGTCTTTGATCCATTTTGAGTTCATTTTTATCAGTGGTATAACATAGGGAACTCAATTTTGTTTTTCTGCATGTGGTATTGTTTTCCCCAATACCGTTTGTGAAAGAGACTATCTTTTCCCCAGTAGATGTTCTTAGCTCCACTGTCAAATATTAGTTAATTGTATATGTGGGAGTTTAATTCAGGCCTCTCCATTCTCTTTCGTTGGTATATGCTATTTTTATACTATATTATAGTGGTTTAATTATCACAGGTTTGTAGTCTAGTTTGAAATCATGAAGTGTGATGCCTCCTACTTTGTTCCTCTATATCAGGATTGCTTTGGCTATTTGGGGTCTTTTGTGGTTCCATGCAAATTTTAGAATTTTTTTTCTATTTCTCTGAAGAATGCCATTGGAATTTTGATAGCGATTGTGTTGTATCCATAGATGGCTTTGGGTAGTATGGACATTTTCATAATATTAATTTTCCTGATCCATAAACTCGAGATGTCTTTCCATTTGTTTATGTCTTCTTCAATTTCTTTGAAGAAAGTATTGTTGATTTTGTTGTACAGTTCTTTCATTTCCTTGGCTAAATTTATTCCTAAATATTTTATTGTTTTTGATGCTATTGTAAATGAGATAGTTTTCCTTATGAAGCTGTTTTATTATTAGCGTATAGAAATGCAACTGATTTCAGTATGTTGAAATCCTGCAACTTTAATGAATTTGTTGAAATCCTGCGACTTTAATGAATTAGTTTCAACAGCTTTTTGGTTGAGTCTGAAATATCCTCTCATCAGTGTCTAGTTTTAAGAACAGGCAGGGATCACATCCACAATTATTATGTTAGTAGAGTACAGACTAATGGTAGAAAGGAAAGGCAGCCAAGATAAGATATCTGTACTAAAGATAAGTAAATACTGAAATACCAGTGGACATAAGAAAGATAATAATAATAAAGGAAGTTTATAATTTATACCAAAAACTATTTTTAAAAATAAAAAGTCAGGACTTATTTCAAAGCACAATGGAAAATAAATCTAACTAGTGTTCCCATTATAACTAGATAATATATGACAGAAACTCGACTGACAGGAAAGCAGTGAGGGGAAAAAAAAAAAAAAAAGCACCAAGCTGTCAGTCAGCCAATCTGTTTCTAATCCTGAACCTCCTCTCTGCCCAAGCAATTCCTTCACTTATCAATGCTGGGTCCTTCGGCTTTCACTTCTCTTCAGGTGATTCTATCTGAAAATAAGCATCTATAAGCATTTCCAAAACTAGGCGAATCTCTTCTCCTTACACTAAATGTTAATACAAATAGTTAAACTTCTATAACAATTTCTCTAAATACAAAATTTCGAATAAAATATCCTCTTCAGGATCATTAGAAATAGGAATGAAGAGTGAGAAATGGGGGGAAAAAGTATCAAATAAAAGGCAGTGTTGCAATAAACATATTGGTAACTATTTGTGAAATGAGAAAGAAAGCTAAAGCAAAGTATACCTATCTCTTAGACACACGTTCTTATGTCATTTTTGGCATGATAGCATACAGGATAGGGAATAGAGGTGTGGGATAGGGTGAGGCAGTTTGGATTAGAGAGGCAAAGATTAATGTAGGAATTGCTGATAAAGCTAAGTGAGACATACTGTTATTTTTTATATGCTGTGACAGGAAGTTATGACAGTGGCAATAAAGCTTTAGAAAAAAGAATTTGTAAAATAAATCTGGATGTACATAGGAATATTCCCTTAAGTTGTACCCACATAAAGAACAAAAGTTACTAGAGGCTCTGGAAATTGTGGGACACAGAGAATGGATGCCAACAATTAAAAACTTAGACAACAATAAGCCAGGGATGAAGATTCAGGTGTAGAAAAATAAAATTCTCCTTTGCATGAAAACCACCTAGAAAAATGTAAAACTGAAACTGAGAAATGTTTCGAAAATGGAATAGTAAATACAACTTAGCATAATGTAATATAGCATTACTAATTTAAATGTGTAAAATATTTTCTTTATTTAGTTTGAAGGTTTTTAAAACTATATATGTCTATATTTCTCATATATGTTGTTTTTTAAACAATATATATGTCTATATTTCTCATATATATATTGTTTTTTAAATAATATATATATATATATATATTTCAATCCCGGAAATAATATATATATATATATATTTCAATCCCGGATTCAATTCAGGCTCCACCACTAATAAGCTATGCAATCCTGAGCTAATCTTTTATTCTCTAAATCAAAGTTGCTTTCTTGGGAAAATTATAACGTATCTTACTTATATTCTGGGGAAAATTTTTAAAAAGTGGTAGAATTTCTCCAAGCAGTTATAAGAAAACTTTAATTATTGACAACAACTAAACATAATACTATTACAAAAATAGAAACTGAGGGGGGAAATGGAACACAACAGAGAACATAGCAATATATCCTAATATGTGTCTCTAAATTTGATGTGACAAATATGTGGGAAAAAATCAGCATAATAAGTGCTACTAGAGTAAGTACATAATTGGACTTGGACTTATACTTCACATCACAGCAAAATCCAAGTACATTAAAGGATTTTAAATGTTTTCAAATTCAACTATTCTAAAAAGAATGAGAACAGGATGTTTATCTCAAAAAAAAAATTACTTTGACTGTGATAAAAATTATGAAAGAATCTCCCACAGTAAAATTATAACTTTTTGTGTCCTTACTATGCATACTTTTATAAAAGCCCTCATAATTTTTAAAATTACTGATATAAATGTCTCATACTCTTCCATCTTATACATCTCCAAACGGGTATATAAAAAATGTAAATGAAAGAAATCAAAAAGTAAACAAAAAGTTTAAGTTCACTAAAACTTTTTAAATAATTATCAAAACTAGTGCTCCATTCTGTCAAATGAAAAAAAAAAGAAAGAAAATTAATTGTACTCTTGATCTTTGGTGCCTCCTGGTTTCATCCTTTTACCTTCAGGCATTTCCTTTGTTAAGGGTACGGAATTAGCTTAAGAGTTAATGAAATCTGGAGCAACATATATTAGTGGGCCCCTTTAACTTTTTAAAGATTCAGATTATTCTATATAAAAATAAGCATACAGAAATCCCTCCCTAACAATACAAAATCCTCCTCCTTATGCAAAATTTCCCTATAATCAAAGTTGATCGAAGATAGCCCCAAATAAGAGGGTCATTGCCTTCTGGCAAACACACAGACCATTATTTCCCAAATATGTTCAATTGGTTAGTATCTATTTATCTTTGACTCGGATCCAAAATCTCTTTCTCTGGAGTGCCTTTCTATCCACTCTCAATCAAATAACGTGTTCCTTCTAAGTCCTTTCTTCAGTCAACTTATCTATACCTCTCATTTGACTCTAAGCTCCCTAACAACAGTCTGTGTATTATTCATCCTGAATGACAATACTTATAATAGTCAAGATATCAACCAAATAAGATATGCGAGAGACACCTGAATGAGAGGGAAAAGAAAAATATTTATGTGTTCAATATTCTAAGGCATAAATTCATTCATAGTCCCATCTCTATTCTCACTGGTTTTACCCTAAGAAAATAATTGAAAAGAAAAGAGATAAGCACATGTTATATGTCTATGATTCTGCTTATATGCAGACATTTAACAGCAAAAAAACCCTGGATAATTCAATACAACAAATATTTATTAATTTAACAAGTATTTATTAAGTACCTAAAATTGGAGCTGGAAATAAAGTACTGAATGAAAAAGGACAAATTCCTCACTGCTATGGAACTTACACTCTAGGTGGAAAATTCCATAATTTAAATAGCATCTAAATTATAATGACAGAACAATTGTTAAGTAGAAAAATGTTTTATTCATGTACAATACACATTTTTAGAAGAAGCCAAAAACTAAACTTCTATGAGATATTTGGTTATATCTCCCTTTCACAACTTTCAGCGATTTGGACAAGGCCCCAGTGCATGCATTCACTGATCAAGCCCCATACTGTTTGCGTTAGAAACTGCTTATTCAGTTGGAAGGCAAAGAAAAATGGCATAATATGAAATTATAACAGCCATTAAAAATAATAAACATAAAGAATTTGCAAAAAATAAAATTATACCACAAGTAAATTCTAATTATGCAAAGACTACATTTATTCATGGATAAATGTTTTCTCTGGCTACGATCACAGAAACATGGTAACTCAGTTCTCAATAGGACCACAGTAAATTAGTTTTCAACAGGATCATGGTAAATCAGACACAAGCAGTAATCTTATCAAAACACAATCTCAAATATGTTTGGTTTATTTTTTATTAAAAAGAAAAGATACCACCAAAAATCTCGTAAGTTCCAAAAATGTAATCCCATGATGACATGTCAAGTATTATCTATGAGTGATGAATAATCTTGTAGATAGTATTTAAAATAATGAAAAGCAAATACATTTGAAATTATTTTAGTGCTTATTTTTGTTAAACCTATAAATTCTACCTATTAACGGTTATAATTATAAATATCCTAACATCATAGTTCATCTTTTCTACATTCCATGACCCCTCATGGGTACTCATACTGAAACGAGGTTCACAAATATAGTTAAAGAAATTTTTTACTTCATCATAGTGCCCACTCAACCATGAAGACTCACTTTAAATAATGCTTTTAGCAGCCAATTCCCACAATTAATCAGTCTGAGAGTTAATCCCATCCATCGATGTTCTAACACTAATAAAAGCTTGGAGACAAAAGAAGATCACAGACAACCCAAACAAAGATCATCTCCAGACCCCATGGCATAGGGTATCAGGGAGAGTGCGCCACTGGGCCGCAAAGGACACTTTCCACATTAGGCCATCTGGCCAAGGCTGAGAGACAAAACAAATATTCTTGACATATAGAAATGAACAAAGATAAGCTAATGAAATGAGAAAACAAAGAAATATGCCACAAATGAAACAATAGGAGAAAGCTCCAGAAAATAAGCTAAATGAATTGGAGGCAAGTGACCTATCAGAGACGGAGTTCAAAATAATGGTTATAAGGATGCTCAATGAACTTAAGGGGAGAATGGATGAACACAATGGGAATCTCAACAGAGAGAGAATAAGCATAAAAAAGGACATAGAAACCGTAAAAAAGAACCAGACAGAAATGAAGAATACAATAAGTGAAATGAAGACTATTCTAGAAGGATTCAACAGGAGATGGGATGAAACAGAAGACAGAATTAGCAAACAGGAAGACAAGGTAACAAAATATACCCAATCAGAACAACGAAAAGAAAAAAGAATTTAAAAAAATGAGGACAGTTTAAGAGACCTCTGGGACAACATAAAGCATAACAATATCCAATCATAGGAATACCTGAAGGAGAAGAGAGAGAGCAAGGGATTGAGAATCTATTTGAAGAAATAATGACAGAAAATTTCCCAAACCTGGCAAAGGAATTAGACATATAAGTTCAGGAAGCACAAAGAGTCCCAAACAAGAGGAACTCAAACAGACCTACACCAAGACACATCAAAATTAAAATGCCAAAAGTCAAAGACAAAGAGAGCATCTTAAAAGCAGCAAGAGAAAAAAAAGAAGTTACTTACAAAGGTACCCCCATAAGAATGTCTGCTGATTTTTAAATGGAAACTATGTGGGCCAGAAGGGACTGGCCAGAAATAATCAAAGTTATGAAAAGTAAGAATCTACACCACAAATACTCTACCCAGCAAGGCTTTTGATTAAAGTGGAAGGTGAGATAAAGAGCTTCCCAGACAGAAAAAAGCTTAAGGAATTCATGACCAATAAGCCAGCATTACAAGAAATGTTAAAGGAACTTTTGTAAAAAGAGAAGGGGTAAAAAAGAAAATAGAAATAACAAATATGAATAATAAAATGGCAGTAACTCTGTACCTATCAGTAATCACTACAAATGTAAGTGGATTAAACGCTCCAATCAAAAGACATAGGGTAGCCAAATAGAGAGGAAAACAAGATCTATGCAGATAAGAAAACAAGACCCATGCATATGCTGTCTACAAAAGACCCATTTCAGATCAAATGAAACTCAAAGACTGAAAGTAAAATGATGGGAAAAGATATTTCACGTAAATAGAAATGAAAAAAAGCTGGGGTAGCGATACTTATACCAGATAAAACAGACTTTAAAACAAAGGCTATAATAAGAGACAAAAAAGGGCATTACGTAATGATAAAGGGATTGATAAGTCAAGAAGACATAACCCTAGTAAACATATACGCACCCAACATAGGAGCACCTCCATACACACAGCAATTATTGACTGACATAAAAGGAGAGATCAACACTAATACACTCATAGTAAGAGACTTTAATACCCCATCGACACCAATGGACAGATCTTCCAGGCAAAGAATCAACAAGGAAACAATCGGCCTAAAAGACACACTAGAAAAGATAAATTAAATAGATATTTTCGAAGCATTTTACCCCAAAGCAGCAAAATTTTTCTCAAGTGCACATGGAACATTTCCCAGGACAGACTACATATTAGGACACAAAACTAGTCTCAATAAATTTAAGAAGACTGAAATCATATCAATCAATTTCTCTGATCACAATGGTATGAAACTACAAATAAACTACAAGAAAAAAACTGGAAAACACACAAACACATGGAGGCTAAATATGCTACTAAACAATGAATGAGTTATCAATGAGATCAAGGAAGAAATCAAAAGATATCTAGAGACAAATGAAAATGAAAACACAATGACTCAAATCTATGGGACACAGCGAAAGCAGTCCTAAGAGAGAAATTCATAGCAATACAAGCTTACTTCAAGAAATAAGAAAAAGCTCAAATAAACAATCTTACTTTACACTTAAAAGAACTAGAAAAAGAACAGCAAACAAAGCCCAAAGTGAATAGAAGGAAGGAAATAATAAAGATCAGAGCAGACATAAACGAAAAGGAAATCTAGAAAAACAATACAAAGATTAATGAAACCAAGAGCTGGTTCTTTGAAAGGATAAACAAAATTGAAAGAACCTTAGCCAGACTCATCGAGGAAAAAAGAGAGAAGACTCAAATAAATAAAATCAGAAATGAAAGAAGAGAAATAACTACAGACTCCACAGAAATACAAAAGATCATTAGAAAATTCTACGAGCAATTATATGCCAACAAATTGGACAATCTTGAAAAAAAGGAGAAATTCCTAGAAACATACAATCTCCCAAGACTGAGTCAAGAAGAAAAAGAAAATCTGAACCAACTGATTACCTCCAATGAAACAATCAGTAATCAAAAATCTCCCAAAAAACGAAAGTCCTGGACCAGATGGCCTCATAGGCAAATTTTACCAAACATTCAAAGAAAAATTAACACCCATTCGTCTCAAAAAATTCAAGAAGAAGGAAGGCTCCCTAATTCCTTTTATGAGGCCACTATTACCTTGATTACAGAATCAAACTAATCAAAAACAGACTCACAAATGTAGAGGACAATCTGGGGACAGACAGAGGGGAGGGAGGCTGAGGGACTGGGAGAATGGGGTAAAGGGTTAAAGAAGTACAAATCAGTAGTTGATAGATGGTCACGGGGATGGGGAGTATGGCATTGAGAATGCAGTTAGCATCAAAAGGATTTTTAGGATTTTTAGGTGGAGAGCCAGAGGAAAGAAAGAGCAATTAAGGGGATCGTTTTATAAACTATATAAATGTCTAACCAATGTACTGTATACTTGAAACTAATAAAAATTAAAAAAAGAAAAGAGAGATGGAGATTGTTATACTGAATAATAAATATAAGATCCTACTATACGGTCTGTATAGGGAACGAAATTTGAATCAAAATGTAAATAAGTTAAAGTAAAAGGTAGGGAAAAAATACAGCATGCAAGCAGCAACCATAAGAAAGCTGTAATGGCTACAGTAACAGCAACAGAACAGATTTAAAACTTATTACTAGAAATAAAGAGAAGTTTTATATTGATAAAAAAAAAAACCTTAATTCTTTAGGAAGATACAACAATTATAAACATATATGTACCAAATAATAAAAATATCAAAATACATAAAGCAAAAACTGACGAATGAAAGAGAAAAGAGTCCAACAATAATACTTGGAGACTTAAATACCCCAGTTTCAATAATGGATGGGAAAACTGAACAGGTCAACAATTAGACCAAACAGACGTTTAAATAATACCACACTGAAGAGCAGCATGATACACATTATTTTCTCACACACATAAAAAATTCTCCAGGACAGACCATACGTTAGCCCATAAAGCAAATCTTGATAAAGTTAAAAGGACTGAAATCTAAGTATGCTATTCGATTAGAAGACATTAACTCCTAGAAATCTGGGGTATTTACAAATATATGAAAAACAAACAATGGTTCAAATAATAAATGGGTCTAAGTAGACATTAGAAAGTAGAAAATACTTTGACCTCCATGTAAATAAAGATCATATCAAAACTTACAGGGATGGAGCCAAACAATGCTTAGAAGAATCACCTAACTCTAACGAAACAATGGAAATTAAAGTTTCTAGCTATAAATGAATATATTAGGAAAGAAGAAAGTTCTCAAATCGATCATCTAAACTTTGACCTTAATAGCAATTCCTCAAAAATTTTTATAAAATTTACAAGAGAAACAAAACTTTCCTGCTATGGGCTGAATTGTCCTGCAGAAAGTCATATATTGAAATCCTAATCCCCAATACCTCAAAATGTGACCGAAATTGGAAATAAGATCATTGCAGATGTAATTAGTCAAGTTAATATGAGGTCACACTGGAGTAGTGTAGGCTCCCAAAATGACCAAAAGCCTTATAAAATAGGGGAATTTGGAGACATACTCACAGGGAGGATGTCATGTGAGGATTAGAATTCATTCTAATGAACTACTAAAAGCTCAGAGAGAGGACAGAAAAAATCTTTCCCAGTACCTTCAGAGGTACTACAGGAACCTGGGGACACCTTGATCTTGGACTAACAACATTCTGAGTGACAAAACAAATCACTATACTTTCATAAAGGTCAAAATTATTCCAAGTACCTTCTTGGATCACAACGAAATTACTAGCAGTCAACAACAGAAGAGAAAGTGTACGATTCACATATACATAGAATTTTCACAAAACTCCTTTTAAATGACTAATGTATCAAAGAAGAAATCACAAGAAAATCAGAACATACACCAAGACAAATGAAAATAATACAACATACCAAAACTTAAAGAGTCACTAAAAGTTGTGCTCAAAGGGAAATTTAAGATTAAAGATCTTAAATCTATAACCTAATAATTTAACTAGAAACAGAAAAGCATAGTAAACCCAAGACTAACAGAAGAAAAAATAATACTAGTAAAGATTAGATCAGAGGCAACTAAAATGAAAAAGGTAAAAATAGAATCCATGAGACTAAAAATTTTTTAAAAGATTAAAATTGATAAGACTTAGCTAGGCTGACAAAGAAAAATAATATACAAATAAGTAAGTGACAAATTAAAATGGGTATATTACTACCAATCTTACAGAAGTAAAAGGAATTATAAGAGAATTTATACCCTAACAAAACATCATCTATATGAGATGGACAAATTCCCAGAAACAGATAAACTACAGAGGCAAATATTACTCTGATACCAAAACCTGGTAAAGATAACACAAAAAAAAACTACAGACTAATCTCTCTCATGAACACAGATGCAAAAATCCTAAAAAGGATACTAGTGAACCGAATACAGCAACATATTAAAAGGATTATAGACCATGATGAAGTGGGCTTCATCCCAAAGGCATAAGGATGGTTTGACATCCATAAATCAATTAATGTGATACACCACAAAAACAAATTAAAAAGTAAGGATCACATGATCATATCAATAGATGCAGAAAAAGCCTTTGACAAGATACAGCATCCATTTATGAGCAAAACACTTAATAAATCGGAAAAGAAGGAAAGTACCTAACATCATAAAGGCATGTATGACAAACCCTCAGCCAACATTATACTTAATGGTGAAAAACTGAAAACCTTCCCTTTAAGATCAGGAACAAGGTAAGGCTGTCCACTATTGCCACTGTTATTCAATATAACATTGGAGGGCCTAGCAAGTGCGATCAGGCAAGAGAAAGATATAAAAGGCATCCAAATTGGAAATGAAGAAGTCAAGCTGTCATTGTTTGCAGATGACATGATTCTCTATATAGAAAACCCTAAAGACTCCACAATAACACTACTAAAAACAATAAGTAACTACAGTAAAGTCCCTGGATACAAAATCAACGTTCAAAAATCCATAGCATTCCTATACTCAAACAATGAAGCGTCAGAAAAAGAAGTGGAAAAAATAATTCCTTTTGCAATTGCAACAAAAAGAATGAAATACCTAGGACTAAATGTAACGAAACATGCGAAGGACCTATATAATGAAAACTACAAGACTCTATTAAAAAAAATTGAAGAAGATACAAAGAAATGGAAAGATATTCTGTGTACTTGGATTGGAAGAATCAACATAGTTAAAACGACCATATCACCTAAAGTATTATACAGATTTAATGCAATCCCCATCAAAATCTCATCGGCATTCTTTAAAGAAATAGAACAAAAATTATCAGATTTGTATGGAAGCACAAAAGACCCCAAATTGCCAAAGTCATCTTGAGAAAAAAGAACAAGGCTGGAGGCATCACTCCACCTGACTTCAAATTATACTACAAAGCGATAATAATCAAAATAGCATGGTACGGGCAGAAAAACAGACACACGAACCAGTGGAACAGAATCGAGTGTCCAGAAGTAAGCCCATATTTATATGGGTAAATAATTTTTGAGAAAAAAGCCAAAAACGTATAATGGAGAAAGGAAAGCCTTTTCAATAAATAGTGCTGGGAAAACTGGAAAGCCTCCTGCAAAAGAATGAAACCAGACTGTTGACTATCATCACACACCAAAATTAACTCAAAATGGATTAAGGACCTGAATATAAGGCCTGAAACAACAATATGCATAGAAGAAAACATAGGAGCTAAACTCAAGAACTTTGGACTTAAAGAGGATTTTATGAATTTGACCTCAAAGGCAAGAGAAGTAAAAGCTAAAATAAATGAATGGGACTACATCAAACTAAAAAGCTTCTGCTCAGCAAAAGAAACCATCAACAAGGTAAAGCGACAACCATTCAAATGGGAAAATGTATTTGCAAGCAACACCTAATAAGGGCCTAATATCAAAAATATACAAAGAACTCATATGACTCAATAATAACAAAAAACAAATGATCCAAAAGAAAAAAGAAAAAAAAGGGCAGAGGACCTGAACAGACCCTTCTCCCTAGCGGACATACAAATGGCCAACAGATGGATGAAAAGATGCTCGGCGTCGCTAGCTGTTAGGAAAATGCAAATCAAAACCACAATGAGATACCATCTCTCACCTGTCAGAATAGCTATAATCAACAGGACAAGTAATAACATATGTTAGAGAGGATGCGGAGAAAAAGGAACCCTCATACACTGCTAGTGGGACTACAAATTGGTACAGCCACTATGGAAAACAGTATGGAGGTTCCTTGAAAAACTAAGAATTGATCTACCATATGATCCAGCAATCCCTCTACTGAGTATTTACCCCAAAGACTTGAAAATCCATATCCAAAAACATATTTACACACCGATGTTCATAGCAGCACTACTCACAGTGGCCAGGACATGGAAGCAACCAAAGTGTCCTACAATAGATGATTGGCTCAAGAAGCTGTGGTACATATATACAATGGAATATTACTCAGCCATAAGAAGAGATGAAATACTGCCATTTGTGACAACATAGATGGACCTTGAGATAATCATGCTAAGCGAAATAAACCAGAAAGAAAAAGTTGAAAATCACATGATATCACTTACATGTGGGATATAAACCTAAAAGCATCAAATAAGCAGGACAGACAAATAGAGACTTAGTCATGTACTATAGGCTAGTGGTTATCAGAGGAATATCGACTAGTGGTTTTTAGTGGAGTCAGGGAGGAGAGGGGAGGTAGATGGGATTAAGGGGGACAAATATAGGGTTTAGGGGGAGGGTGAAGTGGGTAAAGGGGATCAAATATATTGTAGCTGAAGAAAACTGGACTGTGTGGTAGACACAATAGAATATACAGATGTCAAATTATAATGTCTATCTGAACATTATGTAATTGTATTAACCAATGTTACACAATGAACTTTATTAAAAATTAAAAAAGAAAAGAAACTGATAAACTACAGAAACTAACTCAAGGAGACATAGGAAATCTGAACAGAACTATAACAAATACAAAGATTAAGTTATTAAACAAGAGTCTCCTGAATAAGAAAATCCTAGGACCAGATAGCTTCATTGGTTGTTTTTACTAAACATTTAAGAAAGAGTGAACATCAATCCTTCTGAAACTCTTCCAAAACAGAAAAGGAGAGAACATATACTAAACTACTTTATGAGGCCAGCATTACCCTGACACCAAGGCCATATAGAGACATCACAAGAAAACTACAGGTTAATATTCCTTATGAATATAAATATAAAATCCTTAACACAATACTACCAAACTGAAATCATCAGCATATTGAAAGAATACATACATCATGATCAAGGTGTATATCCCAGCAATCCAAGGGTGGTTCCATATATGAAAACCAATCAATGTACATTCCATTGATGTACACTGCATCGATGAAATGAAGGGAAATAAATAATATGATTATCTCAACTGATGTAGAAAAGGCATTCCACAAAAATCGAATGATAATTTTGATGAAGTGATGATTTTTATTCACAATTAAAACCACTTAACAATCTAGGAATAGAAAAGAAATTCCTCAACCAGATACCCAAGGTAACATCATATTCAATTAAAAATAAACAAGCAAAAAAAACCTGAAAGCATTCCCCTAAGATAACGAATAGAACAAGGACGTCCATTTTGCTACTTCTATTTAACACTGTATAGAAGATTTAGCCAAAGCGAATGTGAAAGAAAAAAAAATGTGGTGTGGAAATTATAAAGGAAAAAGTTAAACCACCTTCTTTGCAGATGACATTATAGAGAAATTTCTTTAAAGTCTACCAAAAATAGGGAAAATTACAAATTTAGCAAAGTTGTTGGACATAAGAAAGCCATAAACACTAGTTATGTTTCTATATGTTAGCAATGAAAAATACAAAAGGAAAATTAAGAAAACAATTGATTTATAGTGACATCATGAAAAATAAAATAGGAATAAATGTAGCAAAGAAGGTGAAAGACCTGCATATTGAAAACTATAAAACATTGCCGGAAAAAATTAGGAAGATCAAAATAAATATTAAAAACACTTTGTGTTTATGGATTGGAAAACAATACTGTTAAGATGGCACTATTAGTTGAATCTATAAATTCAATGCAATCCCTAGAACTTTCAAAAGCTTTTTTTTTTTTTTTTGCAGAAATGGAAAAGTCAGATCTCAAATTCATATGGAATTGCTAAGTAGCCCTAAATAACAAAAATAATATTGAAAAGAACAAACTTGGAGGACCCATACTTCTCAATTTCAAAACTTACTATACAGGTACAGTAACCAAAACAGTTTGGTACTGACGTAACGACATACAGACTAATGAAACTGAGAGTCCAAATGATTTTCAATGAAGGTATCATGACTTTTCACTTCAGGAAAGAAGTCTTTTCAACAAATGATGCTAGGGATATAGGAGGACTTCCACAAGCAAAAGAATGAATGTGGAACCCTTTCTCATATAATACACAAAATTTAACTCAAAACAAACCCAAGAAAGCTGAGGACTTCTGGTCTAGACAGCAGAGTAAGTAAACGCTGTGCTGCCCTCTTTCAATGACCACATCAAAATTACAACGACATTTATAACAACCACCCTTAAAAACCACCTGAAGATGAGATTAACAGAACTCTTATAACTAAGGATAGAAAAAAGCTACATCAAGACTGGAAGGAGGGGTGAATACAGGTAACAGGCTGATCCCACACTCACGTGTGATGGTTAAGTTCAGGAGGAAAGGCTGGGCTATGGACGTACCCACTGAAGAGCAAGAGGTCTCAGCACATCGGACTCCCCAGTCCGAAGTATCAGTGCCAGGAAGAGAAGTCCCCACATCATCTGGCTATGAAAATCATCCAGAACTCCATATGGGTGAGAGAGAAGGGTGGTATAAAACCAGGCATCCTCTTAAAAGGCCCGAACACAAACTCACCTGCTCACAAACACTTGCCCTAAGCTACAGAGAAGGGACAGCAGCTCAACAACCTCAGAAACGTATGGAGAGCAACTGAACTGTCTAGCTTCAGGGCAAGGGCTGGAAGGGGATCGCTCTCCTGAACAGAAGTGTTGACAGGCCACTGTGGAAGGAAAAGAGAGAAAGCAAGGGATTGAGAACCTATCTGAAGAAATAATGATGGAAACTTTCCTAACCTGGTGAAGGAAATAGATATACAAGTCCAAGAAGCGCAGAGAGTCCCAAGCAAGATGAATCCAAACAGGACCACACTGAAACACATCATAATTAAAAATCCCAAAGGCTAAAGACAAAGAAAGAATCCTAAAAGCAGCAAGAAAAAGGCAGCTGGTTACTTAAAAGGGAGCTCCCATAAGACAGCTGATTTCTCAACAGAAACTTTGCATATCAGAAGCGACTGGCACAAAATATTCAAAGTGATAAAAAGAAATCCTACAACCAAGATTATTCTACCCAGCAAAGCTATAATTTATGACAGGTAAAGAGCTTCACAGACAAGAAAAATCTGAAGTTCATTACCACCAAACCAATATTACCACCAAAAAAATATTATAAAAAGAAATCCTACAACCAAGATTATTCTACCCAGCAAAGCTATAATTTATGACAGGTAAAGAGCTTCACAGACAAGAAAAATCTGAAGTTCATTACCACCAAACCAATATTACAGGAAATAAATGTTAAAGAGATTTAAGAAGAACAAATAAAAGATAAAAAATATGATTAATGAAGTATCACAAAGAAAAAAACTCACTGACAAAGGCAAACACATAATAAAACAACTGTAAACGTAGTACAAAGGCAAAAGTAGAAAGTCCATGAGTAATTACAACAGTAAAGTAAGCAATTAACACAAACACACAAGCACACAAAAGAAGTAAAAATTACAAAAACATAAACATGGAGGGAGTGAGTAAAATGGTAGTGATTTTAGAATGTGTTCAAACTTAAGCAACCATCACCTTAAAATAGATTTCTATGAACATAACTTGATATATATGAAGCACATGGTAACCACAAACGAAAAATCTGTAAGAGACTTATAAGAAATAAAGGAAAAGAAATCTAAACATAACACTATAAAAATTCATCAACATGTAAGAGAAAAGAGCAAAAAAATAAAACACTGGAACCAAGTAGCATGATGGTGTGAGAGGAACTCTAGGAGGAAAGGCTGGACTATGGACGTACCGACTGAAGAGCAAGAGGTCTCAGCACATCGGACTCCCCAGTCCGAAGAAGGAACTCTAGGTCTCACCTCTTGAAGATATAAGAAGTAGTATAGCTATAATTCAACAAAGGATTCCCTGTTCAACACACAAACATGTTCAAGACATCAGCACACTGAGACATCTGAAGTTGGCCATATGTGAGTGAACAGTGGAGACAAGACAGGGAGACTAGAAGCACAAAGACAGAAGTCAGGCTGCAGCTGCGCACTTGCCGCGGACCCACTAGACACAATATTAGTAAAAGGATGGAGTGCAGCGCACGCTGGGCAAATCAGACTGGAGGGGCAGAGAAAGCAATAGAGCCTAGATGATTGGCACACACTGATGTTGGGCCCAGGGTCAGGGGCAGAGAAATGTGCAAAAAAATTGCAGCACTCCAAAGCCCAACAAGACCAGACAAAGGATACCATAGACTCTGGAATCTGCCCTCACCACCCCTATGGCCCATCGGAAAGGAAAACTCTCTGCAGACCACAAAAGAGCAGAATGAAAAAAAAAAAAAAAAACCACGCTAAGTGATCTGTTCTCATGGGCTAAGCCCATGAGGAAGAGAAGTGCAAACCCATGAACCTGCTTCTTCCCACCTATCCCTCCCTCACCCATTGAGGAGCAGCTGGTGGAGGCAGCTGGTTGGTCATCCCTGAGCAGCCCTGTTGCTGGCTTCTGGCTATAAGAATGAGGCACCAGAAACACAAAGGAGACCCATAGTCTGCCCCTTCCAATTCATGGGAATGGTGTCCTGAGACCAAGATGAGTGGGTTATAAAGGAGACGCCAACCTCACAGAGCAATACTAAGTGTTTTCCACTGCCCAACTGACAATGCCACACAGAGTCCCAGAAGCCCCAAAACTGCAGGTAAAATAAAAACTTGAGCTTCAGCACTGCCTACTGGAAAACAAACAACAACAACAAAAAAACTCTATCAACCTACTAAAGAGTAAAGTGTAAAATTCTTTAAAAAAAAAAAAAAAAAAAAGCAGCTTTCATTCCCACAAATGCCTAGGCAGAGACATAATCTCTCAAGCACAATAAATAATCAAGATCACAAGGGAACACAGAAAGAAAGAAAAAAAAATTCAGAAAATAATCTTAAGGATGTGGAAATATGTGATTTAAACAAAAAAGAATTCAAGATCACAGTTCTGGAAAAAACTCAATGAGACACAAGAAAACATAGAAAGGCAACTCAGCAAACTCAGGAATAAAATCAACTAAAGGAAAACTTCACCAAAGAGACTAAAACTGCAAAAAATAACAAAACAAATCCTATAGCTGAAGAACTCAATAAAAAATACGAAGAATGAACTAGCAAGCTTATGAAATAGAGCAGACCTGATGGAGCAAAGAATTAATGACACAGAAGATAGATATTAAGAACTGACTTAGGTGGACGAAGAGAGAGAATCGAGGGGAAAAAAGCTTTATGAGAACTATATGACTCAAATTAGAAAGAGAAAATTAAGTGTCAGAATAGTGGGTATACTAGAAGGAGAAGAGCAGACGAAGGGAACAGACAGCCTATTAAAAAAAAATAATCAGTGAGAACTTCCCAAACCTACAGAAAGAACTGGATCCTTGATTCCAAGAAGCTAACAAAACAACTAATTATCTAAATTTTTAAAAAGTCTTTTTGAAGAAACATTATATTAAACTGTCAAAAGTTAGTAACAAAGAAACAGTTCTCAAGACAGCCAAAGAAAAGATGGTAACCTTTAAAGGAAATTCATTATATTATAATTGGATTTTAAAATAGAAACCTTAAAACTTAGAAGAGAGTGAAATAAAATATTCAAATTATTGAAAGAGAGAAATTACCAGCCAAAAATCACATATCCATCAAAGTTATCCTTTACTTATGAAGTTGAAATGAAGTGCTGTCCAGACATAATGAAACTGAGGGAATTTCCAACCATAATTCTGCATGAAAGGAAATACTAAAGGGTGTTCTACATGAAACAAGAAGATACAGAACTATGAGCAAGATGACTGACATTCGGAAGAACAAAACTGCAACCCTTGTCCAGAATAGGATATCAAACACTTAAATGTAGCATAAATGTCAAAGGAAGTAAAATCATTCAAAAAAAAGAAGGCAATACCTACTGCAATTTGAAAATGAACTCATAGCATAAAAAGGGATAACTGGTGACAACAAAAACATTAAAAGGGGCGGGGGTAAAAACTAAACTTGCAAACATGAATGGAGGTAAAATAATCAGAAGAAAAAGGACTACTGTATATGTGAAACTTTCTTTTGTCTATACATAACAGTCACCACACACAAAAATAAATCTAGAAATAAGATACATAATATTAAAAAAGGAAACAGGAAATAATCAGAGAATACCACCAAACTAAAATATTAGAGAGAAATAAAAGAAAATGAAACAATGAAGGCACAGAGCTACCACAAAACAAAAGATAAAAAGGTTACAGAAAATCCTCATATATCAATAATCATCCTAAATGTAAATGGAATAAACTCACCAATTAAAAGTCCCAGTATAGCAAGTTGGATCAAAAAATATAACCCAACTATATGTTGCCTTCAGTAGACATATCTCAGCTGCAAGGACAAACATATACTCAAAGTGAAAAACCAGAGAAAATCGAGTATATCCATAATTATATCTGACAAAAGATTTCAAGATTTAAAAAAAAAAAGGTAACGAGACAAAAACAGAAACTTTATAATGATAAAGTGGACAATACATCAAAAAGACATAACACCGATTAATATATATGTGCCCAAACTGAGGACACCAAAATATATAAAGTGAATACAAACAGAACTAAATGGAGAAACTGACAAAAACACAATTATAGTAGGGGACCTAAATACCCTACCATCATCGATGGATAGATTATCCATACAGAAAATCAACAAGGAAATATCAGCCTTAAATAACACATCAGACCAAATGATTATAATCAATATTAACAAAACTTTTCATCCCAGAACACCAGAATATACATTCTTCTGTAGTGCATATGGAACATTATTAAGGATAGACCAAAAACTAAGACATAAAAGTAACCTCAAAATATTTAAGAATGAAATCATATCAAACATATTCTCAGACCACAATGCTTGGAAATTTTAAATCAACTGAAAAATAAAGCAGGAATAACCACAAATATGTGGAGATTAAACAACATGCTACTAAAAAATGGCTGGGTCAAAGAAAAAATAAGAGATCCAAAGATACATAGAGATAAATGAGAATGAATATACAACATATCAAATTTTGGGGATGCTGCAAAAGTGGTAATAAAAGGCAAGTTTATATCATTGCACGCCTACTTCAAGAAACAAAAAATCTCAAATAGATGACATTTTACTGTAAAGAACTAGAAAAAGAACAAATGAAGTCCAAGGCAGCACAAGAAAGGAAATAATAAAAATCAGAGCAGAATTAAACAATATAGAGAAAAGACGATAGAAAAAATTAATGTAACAAAGAATTCATTCATCAAAAAGATTAATGAAATTGAAAACTCTCAGGCTAGACTAAGGAAAAAAAAGAAAAGACAAACAAAATCAGAAATGAAAGTGGAGAAGTCACCACAGACATAACCGAAATACAATGGATGATACAAAAATATTATGAAAAGCTATGTGTCATCAAATTTGATAACCTATAAGAAACAGAAGAGTTCCTAGAAATATATGATCTTCCTAAACTGGATCATGAAAACTGTGAAATCTAAATAGAAAGGAAACTGGATCAATCATCAAAAACCTTTCAAAAAGTAAAAGGCTAGGACCAGATGGCTTCATTAATGAATTCTACCAACCATTCAAAGACTTAATACCAATCTGTTTCAAATTCTTCCAAAAATTGAAGAAGGGACAACATTTTCTAACTCATCTTATAAGGCCAGCATTACCCTAATACCAAAATCTCTCAAGGACAACACAAAAAAAGAAAAGTATAGATTAATATCTGTGATAAATATATATGCAAAATCCTCAACAAAATATTAGCAAATCAAATACATTAAAAAGATAATACATAACAATCAAGTGGGGTTCATTCGACAGGCAAAAGAATGGTTCAAAATAGGCTGATCAGTTAACATAATACACCACATAAGCAAAATGAAACATAAAAATCATAAAATCATTTCAAAAAATGCAAAAAAAGCATTGCACAATACTTAGCATCCATTTATGATAAAAACTCTCAGTAAAGTGTGACTAGAGGGAAGAAACATACCTCGACAGAACAAAGGCTATACAGTTAACATCATATACATTGGAGAAAAACTAACAGCATTTTCCTTAAGATCAGGAACAAGACAAGGATACCCACTTTCATAACTTTCATTTAATGTAGTATTGGAAGTTGTAGCCACAGAAATCTAACAAAAAGAAAAAAAAGAAAAAAGAAAAAAAAGAAAGAAAGAAAAGGCATCCAAATTGGAAAGGAAGAAATAAAACTTTCAATATTTGCAGAAAACATTATACTACATATAGTGAACTCTAAGGATTCCACCAAAAACTAATAGAACTGAAAAATGATAAATCAGTAGAGTAGCAGGATGCAAAATTAATACCCAGAAATTAATTGCATTTTTATAAAGCAATAACTATAAGAAAAAATTTAAAATCACATTTATGACTGCACCAAAAAAAAAAAATCAACACACCTAAGAATAAATTTAACCAAAGAGGGAAACAACCTCTACATGAAAAATTATAAGACACTGAAGAAAGAAACTGAAGATGCAAATAAATGGCAGTATATACCATGTTCATAGATAGAAAGAAGTAACTGTTAAAATGTCCATACTAACCACGGAAACTGATGGATTTAATGCAATCCTTATCAAAATACTAATGGCATTTTTCATAAAACTATATCAAATAATCCTAAAATTTATATAAAACCGAAAAGGACACCAAATAGCCAAAGCAATATTGAGAAAGAACAAAGTTGGAGGTATTGTCCTACCCAATACCAAATTATACAACAAGGCTATATAGTAACCAAAGAAGCATGGGACTGGCATAAAAACAGATACTTCAATAAATAAAACAGTATAGAGAGCCTAAAAATATACCCATACCTATGTACTCAATTAATCTATGATAAAGGAGGCAAGAATATAAAATAGGGTAAAGACAGTCTATTCAATAAATGGTGCTGAAAACACTGGACAGACACATGCAAGAAAAAAAGAAAGAAAGAAACGGAACCACCTTCTTATACCATATACAAGAACAGAGTCAAAATGAATTAAAAACTTAAATGTATGACACAAAACCATAAAACTCTTAGAGGAAAACACAGACAGTAACTATTATTGCTCTTAGTAATATTTTTTTCTAATATACTTCTTTGGGAAAGGAAAACAAAAGAAAAAATAAACAAATGGGACTAAAAAGTTTTTGCAAAGAAAAGAAAACCACCAACAAAACAATTAGACAGCCTACTGAATGAGAGAAGATATTCGCCAATTATACATCCAATAAGAGGTTAAAATCCAAAATTTATACAGAATTCATACAACCAAACATCAAAAAAAAAAAAAAAAAACAAACAAACAAACAATCCAATTTAAGAACGGGCAGAGGACCTGAATAAACTCCAAAGAGGACATACAAATGACCAATAGACATATGAAAAGAAGCTCAAGATCACTAATCATCAGAAAAATGCAAATTAAAACCACAATGAGATATCACCTCACATATGTCAGGCTGGCTATCATCAGTGAATAAAAAAACAACAAATGTTGGCAGGGATGTGGAGAAAAAGGTACCCTCATGTATATTTGGTGGGACTGCAAACTGGGATACCCACTCTGGAAAAGTTTGGAGGTTCCTCAAAAAATTAAATACAGAACTAGTTTTGACCCAGCAATTGCACTTCTAGCAATTTATCCAAAGAAATCCAAAACATTATTTTGAAAAGATATATGTAGCTTTATATTCACTGCAACACTATCAGCAATAGCCAATGTATGGAAGCAACCTATCAAAAAATGACTGAATAAAGATGTGGAAAAATAGCATAGATGATAGAGGCATTTTTCATTGGCTCTTACGACCACATCAAAGTTGTGACAGAAATACAAAGCAAACAGCAAGCAGAGTCACCTGGGGTCTAGATGAACAAGCCTGCAACAAGGGAGAAAAATAAGAAGTCACCCTGCAATGAAAGGGAGGAGGTAGAACTGGCAAGGACACAAGGCTATGCTGTCCTGAGCAGCTGAGTGGGACAGAGACTACGGCACATGCAGATGTTCCTCTTAAAGAGGCTGTGTCCACGAGCGGACTTTCGCGGTGATAGACCTGTTCGCTCTGTGCACCAGTGCAGATCAGGCAGCTGGAAAAGGGGGTGGAGGGGTGCACTACAGACATACAGCGGGACACTGAGTTGTCGGAGATAGGGCAGGAGGCAAGGTTTTCTCCTGGGCAGAAGTGCTGCTGGTATCCATTTTTCCTCTGTTGAGCCCCGCCTGCTACCAGTGTGCAGACACAGCGCCCACATAGCTGACACATCATCAAACTGGATAATAGAGATTCCTTGAAACTCCACTCAACTCGTGGCTCTATCCAAGCCACATTCACCTGTGTCCCTGGTGAGTCCTGTGCAACTTGCTGAGCTCCAAGACCCACACTGGTGTCAGCTGACCTTAGTTTCTGGTATGGATTCTTGAGGCAACTAGAGGCACAGCATCTGTGGATAGTTTGCTGAATCTTAACAGGTGGCCCTGGAGGGACACAGGCTGGGGCCTAACTTGGCCTGCTGCTGAATCCCTCCTATGACTGTGCCTCTGGACACCTACTACACAAAACCAAGATAATAAGACCAGGAGACTTAGGAGCTTTGCTTAGTACATAGAAACAGACACAGAAAGGCAGCCAAAATAGAAAGACAAGCAGAAACCATATGAGAGAAGAAAACAGAGATCCAGGAATAATGGAGTCAAGTAATCTAACAGATGCAGAGTTCAAAACACTAGTTATGAAGATGCTCAATGAACTTCAGGGAAGAGTAGATGAACTCAGTGAGAACTTAACAAAGAGATAAAAAACATAAAAATGGAAATGGAAATTATAAAAGAGAAAAGAAATGAAGAACGGATTATCTGAAATGAAGAGTATATTAGAAGGAATCAACAAAGTGGATAAAGAAAAGGATCAAACCACCAATAAAGGATGGGAAAGCCAAGGATACTCAATCACGATAGCAAGAAAAAAGAAGCCAAAGTTATAATAATAATTTAAGGAGCCCATGAGACACAATTAAATGTAAAACTATGTGTCGTAGGGGCACCTGAAGGAAACAAGAAGTTGAAGAGCTATTTGAAGAAATACAATGGAAAACCTCCCTAACCTAGTGAAGGAAATAAGACATATGACCTCAGGAAGCTCAGAGTCCCAGAAGGAGGAACCTAAGGAGGCTGACACCAAGACACACCATAATTAAAATGCCAAAGGCTAAATACAAGAGAAAATTTTAAAGCAGCAAGATAAAAGCAGTTAGGTACCTACAAGGGAGCACTCATAAGACTGGCATCTGATTTCTCAAAAGAAACCATGCAGGACAGAAGGGTTTGGCATAAAATATTCGACGTGATAAAAATCCAAGATCTACAACCAAGAATATTTCATCCAGAAAAGCTATCATTTAGAGTCAAAGGACAAATAAAGAGACAAAAATAAGCTAAAGGAATTTATCAACACCAAGCCAGTATTACAGGAAATGTTGAAGGGACTTCTTTAAGTTAAAAAAAAAAAAAAAAAAGTAACAAAAACCTAAAGAATGGTAATAACTACATTCCTATCAAATGGAAAAGAATTAAGTGTTCCAACCACAGGACAGGGTGGCTGAATAGATAAGAAAACAAGACCCCTACTACACAGGCTACCAACGAGACACTTCAGATTAAAAGATACACACAGACTAAAAGGAAGAGAATGGAAAAAGATATTGCCATGTTGGACCTAGAGGGTATTGCATTAAATGAAGTAGCATAGAGAAAGACAAATACCACATGATTTCGTGTACATGTGGCATCTAAAGAAAAAAATAAACAACAATAACAACAAAAATGGAAATCAACTAACTCACAGATACAGAGAATATTTTGAGGACTGCTAGACAGGAAGGAGGTTGGGGGGCTGTGAAAAAGGGCAAAGGAATTAAGAAATACAAATGGATAGTTACAAAATAGTCATGAAGATATAACGTAGCATAACGAAAATAGTCAACAATATTATAATAAATAAGGGGGAAGAGGGGTACTAAATTTAGTGAGGCGATTACTTGAGCTCTAATCACTATGTTGTTCAACTGAAACTAATACATTATTGTATACTAACTATAATTGAAAAAACTCATTGAATGGTAAAATATAACTATGAGCAACTAATTGTCTATTGCGATAAAGCGGGCGGGAAGGAAGAAGATGTGGTACATATATACAATGGAAAACTTCTCGGCTATAAAAAAGAATGAATTCTTACCATTTGCAACAACATAGATGAGGACAGCATAAATTATATAAACATCTAATCACTATACTGTATATCTGAAATTAATATAAAACAATATTGAATATCAACAGTAAAAAATAAATTAATAAATGAGAAACTTTCAACTTAAAAACAAACAGAACAAACAAAATTATAACTTAAAGGTACAAATTGGGAGTTACAAAACATTTACGTGGATGTAAAATACAGCACAGGGAATAGAATCAATAATAGTGTAATAACTGTATGGTGCCAGGTGGGTACTAGATTTATTGTGGGGATCACTTTGTAAGTTATATAAATGTCTAACCACTATGTTGTACACCTGAAACTAATAACATACTGAATGTCAACTGAATAAAACTTTTTTAAACCCCAAATATAAATCAATCAAAATGGACCAACTTCCTAATTATAAGAACTAAAATTATAAAACTCAGAATGAAACACAGATGACAATCCTCATGGCTGCAGATTTCTCTACTGATTCTCAGATATGACACCAAAAACATGATCAACAGAAAAAAATTAATAAAAAGTGGACTCTTAAAATTTAAAACTTTCCCACTTCTAAGAACATAATCAAGAAAGTGAAAAGAAAAGATTCAGAGTGACCTCAGCATCACAGCAATATGACTTATTCCCTTTGTCTCTCCCCATTTACAACCAATAGGATATCCATAACCCAACAAAGGTTCCTTTGTAGAGCACACAAAATCGCCAAGTAGATCCACACATCTGTACATCTGAAAATCAGTGGATTGGACTTCATGGAGTAAAGAGAATCAAGGTAGCAACAGCACCACCACCAGCACCCGCAACCCTGGTCATTCCAAGAGTGAAGGGTAGTCTCCACAACCCTTAAGCAGTTGCTAGTGGTAGCAGCGCAACAGTGACCCTAGCAGTGCAACAGCATGAGCAACCCCTGCAGTACAAGCAATGACTATGGGGCTTGGGGACCCCTCCGGCAGAGATGGTGGAGTGTGGAAAGTGCATGCTCCCAACAGCTATGACACAGCTCAGGCAAGAGAAACCAAAACATTGAGCTATAGTGCCACCTACTGGAAAATAAAAGCCTGTAATTTCCAACCTTCTGAATTGTTAAAATCAAAGTAAATGAATCATTATCTACATAAGAAAAATGTTCACTACTTCTAATGTATTGGCAGGGGCACATTTCATCAAATATCATGAACAATTGTAGAAATATGGTATCAAAAAAAAGAAAAAGACAGGATTCTGGGAAATATGGCGGAGTAAGACACATCCTCAGATCTCTCCCCTTGAAACAACAATAAGCTGAACATCTAAAACTCAAAACAAACAAACAAACAAAACAAAACACCCGAATGCACACAAGCACGTCTAAGTGTGGGATCTGAGCAAAGAACTACCACAGTCCAAATTCCCAAGTGTGGTGGAATGTGAGAAATAAAGAAGCTGCCTCTCAAAGCCTCAAGAGCTCCCTGCAGAAGGGGGAGAAGGTGCAGCAATTTCCCCGAACAGCCCTGCCTGGAAGTGCTGTGAGTTCCCTGCAGCCGGTATCAGGGTTCAGTCATCACGGCAGAAAGAAGAGAATGAGACTGCAGAGAAATAACAGTTGATTTTTACCAGCCACTATTGCAAAACTGAGGCTGAGCAACAGCTCCCAACTTGCAACCGAGAGGGCCCATCTCCTCATTCCATCAGAGACCAATCACAGCAAACCTCCAGGGGAATCTGAGCAACTGCTACTGAAACAGTCACTAAACCTGACAGGGATTGAGGCTGAGAGTACTGAACACGATTAAATATCTATAAGGGAAAAAAAAGGCATTATTAAGGTTTTATGTAAAGGAAGGATCCAAGAGGTTTAGACATCACCTACTGGAAGCCAAAAGAAAAGCGCCTTCTTTGCAGCAGGCTAAAGAGAGACTTTATATAATAAATTTTTTCAGGAAAAACAGCAGAATACACTTCTATTAATGCCCAGGTGGAGAAATAGTCCATTAAACACCAGGAACAATCAAGGTGACACGGCATCTCAGAAAGAAAGGGAAAAATCTCCAGAAAATAAGCTTACAAACAAAGAAATACGTGACTTAAATGACAGAGAATTCAGGATGGAACTTCTGAAAAAACTCAGTGAGTTCCGAACTGAGTCATATCAACAATTTCAGGAACTGGAAAAACAACTACATGAGCAGAGCGAGGAGACTGAAATGCTCCAAAAGAACCAAATAGAACACATGCAGAAAAAAAAAAAAACACTGCAAGAGATGAAAAATGAAATAGCGAGCTTGGGAAATAGAATTGATCAAATGGAGGAAAGAATCAGTGATATCAAAGACAGAAACTTAGAAATAAATCAATAGAAAGAAGAGAAAACTGAAGAATGAAAAATAATGAATGAGAAATACAAGAACTAGCTGATACCATCAGGAGAGGAAACTTAAGAATAATGGGAATTCTCTAAGGGGAGGAAAAGGAGCAAGAAAGCATTTTCAGACAAATAGCTGATGAGAATTTCTCAAATCTAAGGAATGAGCTGGAGCTTGGAATTCAAGAAGTCAACAGAACACCCAATTATCTCAACCCAAAAAGGCCTTCACCAAGACACATTGTATTAAAGTTATCAAAAATCAACGACAAAGATAGAATTTTCAGGGTATCCAGGGAGAAGAAAACAATAATTTATAAGGGAAAATCCATTAGATTATCATCGGACTTCTCAGCACAAATCTTACAAGCTGGAAAGAAATGCAATCATATAATTAAACTATTAAGCGCAAGGAACTACCAGCCTGGAATAATGTATCCAGCTAAGCTCTCCTTTAGATGTGAAGAAATTAAGACCTTTCTAGACATACAAAAATTGACGGAATTCACCACTATGAGGCCTGCACTATAGGAATACTGAAAGAGGTCAGCTCACCTAAAACAAAATTTAAAAACAAAAAACAAACAAAAAAAAAACCCAAAAAACATAATTAGGGGTAAAGTGACTATCAGGCAAACAGAAGAAGAGTACTACAACCCTTACTCAGAACAGGGCATTATAAGTTTAAATTATACATAACGATCAAGTGAACTTCATCCCGGGGCACAGGGATGATTCAACAAATGCAAATCAATTAATGACATACACCACATAAACATATTAAAAAATAAAAATCATATGACCATATCAATAAATGCAGAAAAGGCCTTCGACAAGATAGGGCATCCATTTCTGATCAAAACATTTAACAAAATCAGTATAGAAGGAAAGTGCCTTAACATAATAAAGGCCATATATGACAGACTCTCAGCCAACATTATACTTAATGGTGAAAAACTAAAAACCTTCCCTCTAAGATCAGGAACAAGGCAAGGCTGTCCACTATCGCCACTGTTATTCAATATAACATTGGAGGTCCTAGCAAGTGCAATCAGACAAGAGAAAGATATAAAAGGCATCCAAATTGGAAATGAAGAAGTCAAGCTGTCACTATTTGCGGATGACGTGATTCTCTATATAGAAAACCCTAAAGACTCCACAAGAACACTACTAAAAACAAAAGCAATAAGTAAAGTCTCTGGATACAAAATCGACGTTCAAGAATCCATAGCATTCCTATACTCAAATAATGAAGCGCCAGAAAAAGAAGTGGAAAAAATAATTCCTTTTGCAATTGCAACAAAAAGAATAAAATACCCAGGAATAAGTTTAACTAAACATGTGAAGGACCTATATAATGAAAACTACAAGACCCCATTAAAAGAAATCGAAGAAGATGCAAAGAAATGGAAAGATATTCTGTGTACTTGGATTGGAAGAATCAATATAGTTAAAATGACCATATCACCTAAAGCATCAAACAGCTTTAATGCAATTCCCATCAAAATCTCATCGGCATTCTTTAAAGAAATAGAACAAAAAAAATTGTCAGATTTGTATGGAATCACAAAAGACCTTGAATTACTAAAGCCATCTGAGAAAAAAGAACAAGACAGGAGGCATCACTCTGCCTGACTTCAAATTATACTACAAAGCTAAAATAATCAAAACAGTATGGTATTGGCAGCAAAACAGACACACGGACCACTGGAACAGAATCAAGAGTCCAGAAGTAGACCCATATTTACATGGGCAAATAATTTTCAACAAAAAAGCCAAAAACATATAGTGGAAAAAGGAAAGGTTCTTCAATAAATGGTGCTGGGAAAACTGGAAAGTCTCCTGCAAAAGAATGAAACCAGACTGTAGTCTATCACCACGCACCGAAATTAACTCAAAATGGATTAAGGATCTGAATATAAGGCCTGAAACAATAAAATGCATAGAAGAAAACATAGGAGCTAAACTCAAGAACTTTGGACTTAAAGAGGATTTCAGGAATTTGACCTCAAAGGCAAGAGAAGTAAAAGCTAAAATAAATGAATGGGACCACCTCAAACTAAAAAGCTCAACAAAAGAAACCATCAACAAGGTAAAGCGACAACCATCCAAATGGGAAAATGTATTTGCAAGCAACACTTCTGATAAGGGCCTAATATCCAAAATATACAAAGAACTCATACAACTCAATAACAACAAAAAAACGAATGATCCAATCAAAAAATAGGCACAGGACTTGAACAGACACTCTCCCTAGAGGACATACAAATGGCCAACAAATAGATGAAAAGATGCTCAACGTCACTAGTTGTTAGGGAAATGCAAATCAAAACCACAACGAGATACCATCTCTCACCTGTTAGAATAGCTATAATCAACAGGACAAGTAATAACAAATGTTGGAGAAGATGCAGAGAAAAGGGAACCCTCATACACTGCTGGAGGGACTGCAAGTTGGTACAGCCACTATGGTAAACAGAATGGAGGTTCCTTGAAAAACTAAGAATTGATCTACCATATGATCCAGCAGTGACTCCACTGGGTATTTACCCCAAAGGCCTGAAAATCCATACCCAAAAAGATATTTGCACACCAATGTTCATAGCAGCATTATTCACAGTGGCCAGGACATGGAAGAAACCGAAGTGTCCTACAATAGCTAATTGGCTAAAGAAGCTGTGGCACATACATATAATGAAATATTAACTCAGCCATAAGACGAGATGAAATATTGCCATTTGTGACAACATGGATGGACCTTGAGATAATCATGCTAAGCGAAATAAGCCAGACAGAAAAAGCTGAAAATCACACATCACTTATATGTGGGAAATAAACCTAAAAGCAACAAATGAATAGGACAAACAAACAGAGACTCATGGACATGGACTGTAGACTAGTGTTTACTAGAGGGTAGGGGATGGGGGAGGAGGTGAGAGGCAGACAGGGTAAAGGGTTCAAATATGGGGGTGGGGGTTAGAGGTAAGGTAAAGTGGGTAAAGGAGATCAAATATACGGTAGCTGAAGAAACTGGACTTTGGGTGTTAAACACACAATAATATACAGATGTCAAATTATAATGTACACCTGAAAATTACATAATTATATTAACCAATATTACTTCAATAAACTTAGAAAAAAGAAAGAAAAGAAAATGACAATCTCCAGCAACTAAATTCAAAGTCACAGCAGATTGGAAATAACTGATATAGAATTCAAACTGTTATGAAGAAGTTCAACAAGCTACAAGACAACTCAGAAGGCAGTTCAGTGAGCTGAAAAATAAAATTAATGAACAGAAGTACTTTACCAAAAAGAGTGAAATTCTTACAAAAAAATAAGAAAAATTTTAGAGAGAAAAAAATCAGATGAAGAATGAATTAGAAACAATAAAAATAGAGCAGATCAGATGGGTCAGAAAATAAGTGATCTGAAGATTAAAAAATCTAAAAGCGATTCAGGTAGAAGAGAAGAGAAAACTAAGATTTTTTTTTTTTTTAAGTGAAGAAAGCCTATGAGAGCTATCAGACAATTAGGAGAACCCACATAAGAGAAACAGGTACACACCAGAAGTAGAAGGGGACAAAGAAGTCATCTAAATAAGTAGCTAAGAACTGCCCACACTGGGAGGAACTAGACATACAAAGTCCACGAAGCTAATAGATCACTTACTATCCCAGTGCAAAAAGATCCTTCCCAAGATACATTATGATGAAGTTAATGATAAAAAAAAAATCTTTTCCTAGTATTTTTTATTTTCCAATTATAGTTTGCATACAATATTATATTAGTTTCAGGTGTACAACATAGTGATTAGACATTTATATAAATACAAAGTGATCACCACAATAAATCTAGAACCCTTGTGACACCATATAGTTATTACAATATTACTGACAATATTCCTTACGCTATACTTTATATTCCCATGACTATTTTGTAACTACCAATTTGTATTTCTTAATCCTTTCTAGCTTTCCACCAATCATTCCCACCTCCTCTCCCATTTTGGTAACCTTCAAAATGTTCTCTGTATCTACGAGTTTGTTTCTGTTTCATTTGTTTCTTTTGCTATTTAGAAGCCACATATAAGTGAAATCATATGGCAATTGTCTTTGTCTGAGTGACTCCAGTCAACAAGACATCCTCTAGGTCCATCATGTTGTTCCAGATGGCAAGACTGCATTCTTTTCTTAAATTTTTTCATGGCTAAGTAATATTCCATTGTGTATGTGTACCACCTCTTCTTTATTCACACATCCATTGACAGACACCCAGGTTGTATACCTAGAAGTGGGATTAGCGGATCCTTCTTTGTTCCTTGTTATAGCCTTTGTTTTAAAGCCTATTTTGTCTGATATAAGTATGCTTACCCCAGATTTTTTTCATTTCCATTTTCATGAAATATCTTTTTCTATCCCCTTAAGTCTGTGTGTGTCTTTCAATCTGAAGTGAGTCTCTTGTAGGCAGCATATATAAGGGTCTTGTTTTCTTATTCATTCAGCCACCCTTTCTTTTAATTGAATCATTTAATCCATTTACATTTGAAGTAACTGTTCAGATATGTAATTATTGCCATTTTATTATTCACATTTTTTCTTTTATTTTTCTTCTTCTTAAAGAAAGTCCTCCAACACTTCCTATAATACTGGCTTGGTGGTGATGAACTCCTTTAGTTCCTTCTTGTCTGGGAGGCTCTTTATCTGCCCTTAGATTCTACATGATAGCTTTGCTGGGTAGAGTAATTTTTATTGTAGGTCCTTACTTTTCATTACTGAATATTTTGTGCCAGTACCTTTCAGCTTGCAAAGTTTCTGTTGAAAAATCAGCTGACAGTCTTATGAGAGCTCCCTTAGAGGTAACTGCTTTTTATTGCTGCTTTTAAGATTCTCTTTGTCTTTAACCTTTGGCATTTTAATTATCATGTGTCCTGGGCTTCTTTGGGTTCAACTTGTTTGAAACTCTCTGCACTTCCTGGGTTTGTATGTCTATTTCCTTTGCCAGGTTAGGGAAGTTTACCATCATTATTTCTTGAAATAGGTTTTCTAGAAATTCTTTGCTCTCTTCTCCTTCTGGTATCCCTACAATGCAAATGTTGGTACACTTGATGTTGTCCCAAAAGCCCCTTAAACTATCTTCAGTATTTTTTTATTCTTTTTTCTTGATGCTGTTCTTATTCGGTGTCCTCTGCTATCTTATCTTCTAAATCGCTGATTCGATCCTTTGCTTCATCTAATCTATTGTTGATTCCCTCTAACGTATTCATTTGTTGTTGTATTCATTTCTGAATGGTTCTTTTTGATGTTTTCTATCTCCATTTTCATGTTTTCTCTTTGTTAAAGTTCACCTACCCTTCCCCTAAGTTCAGTGAACATCTTTATAACCAGTGTTTTGAACTCTGTATCTGATAGTTTGCTTGTCACCATTTTGTTTAATTCTTTTTCTGGAGTTTTGTTCTGTTCTTTCATGTGAGACATGTTTGTTTCCCCTTATTGGATGCCTCCTTGTGTTTGCTTTTTAAATGATGTGTAGGTAGGAATCTTAAGTCTCTGGTTTTAGGAAAGTGGCCTTATGTAGCAGGTGTCTTGTGAGGCCCAGTAGTACATTCTTCCCTGGTCACCTAAGCCACACGCTGTGTGTGCCCTCCTTAGTTGCTGTTTACACATTAATGGGAGGGATTGACCCTTGGCTTGTGAGGGATGACTGGTGAGGGGCTGATCCTGCAGGGCAGAATTCACTTAGCAGGATTCTGGTGCCTGCTCAGATTGCCCTTTGGGTGTGTCGTCTTTGAATGCAGACCTAGAAGGTACTCTAGTTCGGGTTGCACTGGCCACTGGGCATGCCAGCCCCAGTGCTTCCTGGGAGGGGCCCTGCCCAGGCCAAGTTCAGCTACAGCCTGAACCGAAGCCAGCTGCTGTTAGTGCTGGGCTTGGGGCAGCTTAACAAGAAATATGGCACACGTTGAGGCCACATACTTGTCTAGGTTTTCTGAACCTTTGAGAAATTTTAGGAAGGACTGTAGAATGAACCAAGACAGACTACTTGTATGGAAAAGCCACTGGAGGTAGCTTAGGTCGGTCCCCCAGTTGGGAGGAGCAGGATCTTAGGGAATCACCTAGGTGAGGCAACCAGTGTTAGCCAGGTTGATGGAAATTCAGATATGGTGGATGCCTGAGTCTGCATGCCAGGAAGGGGGAGGGCTCAACAAAGGAACAATGAATTCTGCCAGCACTTCTGTTTGGGATTAAGCTGCCCCTCCAGCCCTCACCCTGAAGCCAAACAATTAAGTTCTTTCCCCACCCCTCCCTCCGCCCCATGTCCCTGGTGTTTTTCTAGCAGCTGCCCCAGCAATGGAGCTCAGAGCAAGAGAGTCAACCAGTGAGTAAGTCCACGTGCAGACACTTTAAGAGAAATGTCTGCCATTCCTGCAGCCCTGTGTCTCACTCAGCCACAATTTCCGCTGGTTGTCAAAGCCAGAGGTAGTAGGGACTTCTCTTCCTGGCACTAGTTCCCTAGGCTGGGGATCCCAGTTGGGGCTGGGATCCCTCATTCCTCTGCGGAGAACCTCTCCAGCTGAGATACCCTTCCCAATTCTTAACCACCACATGAAGTTGTGGGAGCAGTACATTTTGCATCTCCATCCTTCTTACCAGCTTTGAGTGGCCTCTTACGCAAGTATTCAGTTGCAAGACTTCTGTTCAGCCAGACCTCAGGTGACTCCCAATGATGGCTGTTCTGTAGTGTAGTTGTAATTTTGATGTGGTTGTGAGAGGAAGTGAGCACAGCATCTACCTACTATGCCATCTTGGCTGGAAACCTAAAGAAAAAATCTTAAAGGTACCAGAGGGGCAAAAAGGAAAAACAAGTAACCTACAAAGTACCCCGCATTAGACTATAGGCAGAAACTCTACAAGCCAGGAAAGAGAGGAAATGATGTATTCAAAGTATTGAAAGATAAAATTGCCAGCCAAGAGGATACCACTTCACAACCATTAGGATAGTAGAAAGGAGGAGGGGAGGAGAGTGGAGGGGAAACAGTATTCTGACATTATGATATCACAGGACCTAAGAGTAGCAGAGTCCTCCATTTTTAAGGAAAAAAGCATAAATCCCAGATGCCTCTGTCACAGCTGTTGTAGCTATAGCCGTCAGTGAAAAAAGAAAGGGAAACTTTTTCTGGAGCACCGTAAGAAGTCTCTATGGCTTTGGAACTCAAAAAGTTGGTTGGATCGGCAGTCTGTTTTAGGCAAGTTCTTTCCAAAATATGTATAATTTGAAAAACATTTTCATTACAATTAATGTTTTAAAAATTAATGGAATTTAAAAGGAAAAAAAAAAAAGCTGTGACCAAACTATTGAAATAAATCCATGAGAAACAAATCTTATTCTTCTAATTTCTCTTGTGGGCTCATTTCATCATACTTTCTAAGAATTTTTACAATTATTTACACTACTATATTTTTCTTCTTGCTCCAGAAATGTTGATTCAGAGTAAAGAGAGAGAAAAAAAATTCCTTATGTTACTTTAATTTTAATATAGCACTTTTAAGCAACTGCTCTCTAAATCAGCATCCAATCCAGTGTTCTCTCCCAAATTCTAAATGACCCACAGCATATTTTCAACTCAATGTTCTAAAAGAAAACTTTTTCTTCCTTTAAAAAGTCAGTTCTCCATTTAATTTTTGAGTTTTTCCTTATATTACTATTATAAGCTGAAACATATCCCTCCAAATCATATGTTGAAGTCCAATGTGTTCAATGACCATTCACGTGGCATCATTTATGCAGTATCTCTTTTAATCCTTCAATTAATTGAGTTATCCTTTTATTGTTGTAGGGGTTCTCTATATAGCCTGGATACAGGTCCTTTATAGATGTGTTTTGTCATTATTTTCTCTAACTCTTAATGGTGTCTTTTGATAAAAAGTTATTTTTATTCTGATGATATCAAATTTACATTATTTATTTACACTTGCTGCTTTTTGTATTTTGTCAAAGAAAAACTTACTTATTCTCTACTTTTTCTTCTAGAAGCTTTATGGTTTCAGCTCTTAGACTTAGATCTATGATCCATCTTGACTTCACTTTTGTGAACAGTGTGAGGTAGGGTGTCAAGGTAAATTTTTATTCATATGAAAATCTAATTATTCCAGCAATATTTGTTTAAAAGCCTTTCTTTTCCCCCACTGGATTGCTCTCTTTGTCAAAAATAATTTTTCAGCTCTCTATTCTCTTCTATTGAACTATCTGTTCCTCTTTATGCCAGTATCACAATCTTGATTATTATAGCATTAGACTAATTCTTGAAACCAGTTAATGTAAGTCATCTACTTGGTAATTTTTCTTCAAGATTGCTTTATAAAACCTAGGTCATTTGTATTTGCATATCAACTATATAATGGGCTTGTTAATTTCTACCAAGAGAGAAAAAGCTGCTAACACAACAATTTAGCCACTCTGAGGCACTAAGAAGAGGCTGAGAAATGACCTCGCCATAAACCCCACCCCCAGAGCAGAACCTACAATCGGAAGGAAACTCATAAACCTAGAGCTGTTCCCTGAGGAATAAAGGGTTTGTATTCCAAATCAGGCACCACAACTTTTAAGACCTGCGTCTGAGAGACGAGCCCCCAAAACATCTGGTTTTGAAAACTAATAAGAAACACATGCACAAGACCCAAAGAGCAGAAGAGAAATGAGAAATGGGTCTTTAAAAGGGGTAATGCACAAACTCACTCACCTCAAGGCCCAGCACAGAGCAGCTTTTTGAAAAACACCCAGACTATGTCAAATGAATTCATATGCTAACTTTAAAGCATCAGTCTGAGAGGATTAGATCTCTTGAGATACTCTTGGGGATGAAGGAATTAGTGGGTGCTTTTTTGACACTCTCTCTCTACTTTGCTAAAGCTAGTAGGTGACTTTTTTTTTTTATTAACTCTTTTTCTTTTGTTTTTCGTAGTAGGTGCCATCTTTTACCCTCCAATGGGCAGGCACCATTCTGTGCTCTCTCTCTGTCTTGCTAAAGCCAGCAGGCACCATGTGTTTTCTTGTTCCCCAGAGGGTGCCATATTCGCCTTCTCCCTTCTCCCTCTGCCATACTCCACAGCACTAGTATCTCCTAGAGGAGAGCTGTGACACACACATTTGGTGTCCCAGTTTTTGTGAGGGCTACCTAGGGAAAGCCCCTTGACCTCCTGGGTCTGGTGGCCAGGCAGGTTTGAATTCCTGGATCCTGTGGGGTTGTAACAACTGGGGAAACATTTATTGACAGGCTACCACCCCCAGAACACTGCACAAATGGCAGATTGAAACACCACATCCCCAGCTTCTCTGTGAAAGAGGCCTATTTGCTCCAGCCTGATAAGTAGGCTTTAGGTATAGCAAACATCTAGAGACTAAGACCTGCTCTCAGGAGACATAGGTAGGGGGAAGTCATCATTGCACTCTCTTTGCCTTGTTACAGCTTGCAAGTATCTCACAGAAACAAGCTTATATACTATTCTAGAGGCATAATTTTTGTGACTGTTGCCCCGGGTCCACCTCCAGACAATTGCTTATATCTGCATACTTTAAAAGCTGCTTCCAGAGAATGTGGCTTTCAATCAGCCTGAATCTACATACTAACCTCTCCCACTCTGGGACACTAACAAGTAGTGGCACACCCTCAACAACTGAGAGCTATTAAAAATAAAGTAGGCTAAGAAAACCATAAAAGTTTGAAGGACAACTACAAAGTAGGGCACTGTTCATCAAAAAGATTAATCTCCTACATGAGGACATTCCTTCAAGATCTGAAGAGGTGGCTGTTTCACTTAATATAGAGGGGAAAAATACAGTCAATAAAGTGAGGAAATGTGGAAATATGTTCCCCATATTAGTATGTAGAATCTTAAAAGCAGCAAGAGAAAAACATCTTGTTACTGATAAGGGAACCCCCGCCCGCCCCAATAAGACAGTCAGTACCTTTTTCAGCAGAAACACTGCAGGCTAGAAGGGAGTAGCAAAATTGAAGTGCTGAAAGACAAAAAGTTCCAACTAATTATACTCTACCCAGCACAGGTATTTTAAATGAAGTGGAAAAAAAGAGTCTTTCACACAAACAAAAGCTAAAAAAGCTAAAGCTTTCATTATCACTAAACCAGCCTTAAAAGAAATGTTAACAAGATTTCTTTAAGCTAAAAAAAAAAAAAAAAAAGTATTAGTAACAAGAAAACATATGAAAAAACAATTCTCACCAGCAAAAGATAAATATATAGTAAAAGTAGTGGAATAATCACATATAAAGAAAGCTAGTATGAAGGTAAAAAACAAAAGTAAAAATAACTATAACTATGACAATTAGTTAAGAGATACAAAAAATAAGGTGCAAAATGTGACATCAAAAACATAAAACATGACAAGGAGTAGATTAAAAATGTAGAGCTTCAGAATATGTTCAAACTTAAGTTGTTGTCAACTTAAAATAGACTGTTACAAATATAAGTTTACGTGTAAGCCTTATGGTAATCACAAACAAAAACCTATAGTAAATATACAAAAGATAATGAGAAAGAAATTTAAGCATACCACTAAAGAAAGTCATTAAATAACAAAGGAAGAGAGAAAGAGAAGAAAGGTACGAAGGAACTACATAACAGCCCGAAAACAATTTACAAAATGGCAAAAAGTACATACCTATCAATAATTACTTTAAATGTAAATAAATTAAATTATTCATTCAAAAGACATAGATTTCAAAAAACTAAATGGACAAAAAAGGCTAAATAAATAAAAAACACCCATCTATATGCTGCCTAAAGAGACTCACATTAGATATACGGACATATACAAACTGTAAGTAAAGGTACAGAAAAAGATATTCCATGCAAACGAAAATCAAAGGAAAGCTGGAATAGCTGTACTTATATCAGAAAAAATAAACTTTAAAACAAAGACTGTAATGAGACAAAAGGCATTACATAATAATAAAAAGATCAATCTACATCACGATATTACATTTATAAATATTTATGTATCCAATAGGAGCACCTAAAAACATAAAACAACTATTAACAGACTTAAAGGGAGAAACAGACAGCAACACAATAATACAAGGAACTTTCATATCCCATTTTCATCATGGATAGATCAGACAGAAAATCAATATGAAAACATTAGCCTCAAATGACATGTTAGATCAGATGGACTCAACAGATATATACAGAACATTTCACCCAAAAGCAGCAGAATACACATCCTTTACAAGTGTACATGGAACATTCTACAGGATAGATTATGTTACAAGGTCACAAAGCAAGTCTTACTAAATTTAAGAAAACTAAAATCATATCAATGACCTTTTCTAATCACAATGGTATAAAACTAGAAATCAATTACAAGAACAAAACTGGAAAATTCACAAATATCTGGAGATTAAACAACATGTTACAGAACAACCAATGGGTAAATGAAGAAATCAAAAACGATATCAAAAATTACCTTTTCAAAAATGAAAATGGAAATACAACATACCAACATATTTCTAGGATGTAGAAAAAGCAGTTCTAAGAAAGAAGTTCATAGTGATGTAGTCATATCTCAAGAAACAAGAAGTCTCAAATGAACAACTTAACTTTATCCCTAAAGAAATAGAAAAAGAACAAAGAAAGCCCAAAGTTAGTTGAAAAAAGGAAGTAACAAAGATTAGAGTGGAAAGAAATTAAATGAATAAAATGAAATAAATGAATAAATTTAACCAGGGAGGTGAAAGACCTTGTGCCCAGAAAACTACAAGATGCTGATGAAAGAAACTGAAGAACAACAAATAAATGGAAAGATAGTCCATTCTATCTTTGGAATGGACTGGAAGAATTAATGTTCTATAGATTCAATGAAATCTCTATCAAAATTACAATGGTATTTTTCACATAAATAGAACAAACAATCCTAAAATTTGTAGGAAACAACAAAAATATCTCAAATAGCCAAAGCAGTCTTGAGACAGAACAAAACTCCCTAATTTCATACTATATTATAAAGCTGTAGTAATCAAAATAGTATGGCATAGGCTTAAAAACAAGCAAATGATAAGTGGAACAGAACAGAAAGCTCAGAAATAAACTCTGATGTATATATGGTCAATTAATTTATGCAAAGGAGCCAAGAATATAAAATTGAGAAAGTGCAGTCTCTTCAATAAATGGTGTTTGGAAAACTTGACAGTCACATGCAAAAGAATGAAACTAGACTACGATCTTATGCTATACAGAAAAATCAAACTGGATTAAAAAATTGAATGTAAAACCTGAAACCATAAAATCCCTAGAAGAAAGCATAGGTGGTAAGCTCCTTCATATCAGTCTCAGCAATAAGTTTTTGGATCTGACTGCAAAAGCACAGACAATAAAAGTGGAAATTAAACAAGTAAAACTATAACAAACTAAAGGTTATGTATCAATTATACCTCAATTTTTTAAAAAGCTATATCAAGTTATACCTCAATTTTTTAAAAAGCTATATCGAGTTCTTATCACTTGAAATATTAGGAATATTATCATTACAAGTTTGAATCTGTTGTTTTGCAATTAATGGAAGCTTAGTTACTGAAGTTAATCAAATGAGGGCTGTCATACCTATTTTAAAAGACTCCTGTGAAAAAATGATTTCGATTGCATTAAATCTATAGATCAAGTAGAATTATTAATTTCCAAATGACTGCATTTTTCCTGGCTATCTTATTGATTTTATTTTAAATTCTATCATGGTTAGAGAATATACTCTTTAGGATTTAGATCTTTTGAAGTTTATTGAGACATGTTTTATGGCCCAAAATATGATTCGTCTTGGTAGGCATATCATGTACACGTGAATAAAATGTGCATTCTATTGTATTCAAGTTGCACATGATGTTCTACAACTGTCAATTAAGTCAAGATGTTTATAGTGTTTTTCTGATCTCCTATGTTCTAGCTGACATTTTTGTCTGGATTTTCTATAAGTTACAGACAGAATGATGTTAAAATGTCTACTCATGATTGTAGATCTAAATACATACAAACTTATGATTGATATGTCTTCCTGATTAATTTTGTCACAATGAAATTCCCTTATTTCCAATAATACTGTTGGAAATCTACTTTACATAACCACTCCAGCTCTAATAACTATTTATATGCTACATCTTTCCCCATGCACTTATTTTGAATTTATCTGTGACATTATATTTAAAATGCATCTCTGGTGAATAGCAGAGAGGGAAGTCTTACATTTTATCAATGTATCAATCCCTAACGTTTAAGTAAACAATCTAGATTTTTTTCATTTAATGTATTGTTAATAGGGTTAACCTGGGTCTATCATTTTGCCATTTGTTATCTTTTCATCCTATCTGTTTATATTCCTCTGTTCATCCCATACATTCTGTTTGAGTCTTTGAATATATTTTAAAATTCTGTTTTGATTTATTTTTTAGCTGTATCACTTTATATTTTTTATTTATTAGTGTTTTCTCTAGGAATTAAAATATACATCTTTAACTTTTCATACTGGGCTTAGAACTAATATTACACATCTTTACATAAAATAAGAACGTAGTAAAGCACATGATTTCATCTACCTAGCTCCATCCCTTATTCTGCAGCTGTCATATTACATCTACATGTACTATAAATGGCACATCATAATGTTATAATTTTTGCTTAAAGTCTCAGGCATAATTTTTTAATGGGGCAAGGATTTTTTATTTATCCACGTATTTTCCAGTTGCAGTGCTCTTTATTTCATTTCTGAAGATCTTAATTTTCATCACTTCCTTTCAGTCTAAAAAACTTCCGTTGGCATTTCCTGTAGGGCAAATCTGCTGCAATAATATCTTTTCATTTTTGTTTATCTGAAAATGTCTTTATGTTGCCTTCATTCTTAAAGGATATTTTCACTGACTATAGGATTCTGGGTTGACTTTTGTTTTTACAGCACTTTAAAGAGGTTTTATAGCCCGCTGGCCCGCAATTCCTGACAGTCAACTATTATGTTTCTGTTGTATCATTTCTCAAGGTGCTTTCAAGATTTTTTTTTTTCTTTAACTGTCATTTTCAACAGCTTGACTACAATATGCCTAAGTGTGATTTTCTTCTATTTATCTTGTTTGGAGATCACTGAGTTCCTTAAAATATGTAAATTTATGCATTTCACCAATTTGGAGAAATTTTCAGCCATTATTTCTCTAATACTTTTTGCCCCAACTTCTACTCTCCTATACTTCTAGGACTCCATTAAACATGTGGTGCCAGACCTTTTGATATTCTACCAGTCATTGAGACTAGCTTCATTTTCTTAAATCCCTTATTTTTACTTTCTCAGATTGAGTAATTTCTAATGTTATATCCAGTTCACTGCCAATCTTTTCCCAATCTTCAATAATTCCATCTAATGAATTTTTTTATTTTATGTATTATACATTTAATTACCAAATTTTCATTTGGTTCTTTTTTCCAATTTCTATTTTTCTGTTGAGGCTTTTTGTCTGTGCATTCATTGTGTACATATTTTTCTTTATGTCCCTGAACAGACGCAATAGCTGTTAATCCTAATATATGAGTCATATCAGGTCCCATCTCAATTAACTGCCTTTTCACTTAAGAATAGGTCACTTTTTCTGGGGGTGTGTGTGTGTCTGTGTGTGTGTGTCTATCTGTCTGTCTAATCAATGTGGATTGTATCCTGGACACTGTGAATGATATATTTCTATTATGCTCGTCTGAAGAGTATTTACTTTTTAGCTTAACATGCAGTTAACTTGGCTATATCCACTCTCCGAACTCTTTTTCTCTTGTGAACAGCACTTGAAATCTGTTTAGTCCTTTTAACTTGTAAGATTTATATGAAGAAATTGGGGCACATTCCTCTGTGCGGCTCTACTTTATACTCTCTAACTTTCCAGCTCCTATAGCCACCCCAAACTCTGGGCTGTGATTACTATCCAAGTTTTAGTCACCTTATACAACAATGACAGGGGCCTGCCCTCAGTCAAAAGCTATGAAAAATGAAAAATTCACCTTGTGCCATTCATATCTTCCAAATATCAACATCTTCCAGTTTCTGCTTGTTGTCTGTCCTTCTATTGTGCCTTCGAATATCTGTATATTCTTTATAGCTTTTTATGTAAATATATTTAATGTTTTGTAGTGTCCAAAATTTGTCAGTTATTATGAGAGAAATGCAGTCTGACACATGTTGCTGTCATTAGTGAAAGTATATCTCCTAAGAATTATTTTTAAAATTAGAAAGCTAGAGGCCTATAAAAGTCACACTTGTGATGACTTATATCATTAGTTTTTAACATTACACAGTTATAACAATATTTTCTACAGCAGACCTTTCTATTTTACTCTTTCTTATTATCAAAAAAACATGTATTTGGGGAATGGAAGGAAGAAAGAGGAGAATAAAAGGAAATGAGGTGACAGTAAAAGAGAAAGAGGATTTATAATTTAAAAAAAAATTGACAAAGTCCCTATTCTGGTATCTTATAAGCTAAAGTTCAGCCAATTAAGAAGGAAGGCATTGGAATAATAAAAATGTAAAATCTGAAACATGTTATCAGCACACGATTTCATAAAGAGAAAAAAAGTCAAAATGTGCTATAAAGTTAAGGGATCATGAACATATGGATCATGTATTTGTATGTATATATAAATTATAACAAAAAATACATACTCTTCAAAACAACCTCCAAAATCCCTCGTTTTTACCATGAGAACACACTGGAATATGGGTTTTTCTTGAGTGCAATGTTTCTATAATAAAATCTTTAAATCAAACTAAAAGCATTACTAAAAACCCAGACTTCCCTTTACGAGCATTAAATTTTGTCAGGTTTTCTATAAACATAATTATATTTGCGAGAGGGTTTCTAAATGTGTGCTTTTGATAATCACAATTAAATTCCTTCAACTCTCTATATAATGTATACAATAAACAATTCTTAGACATTAACAATTAGTACAGTCATATCATTTTATTCTAATTCACCATTAAAAGTGAAATGTATTGCTTTCAAATTTATAAACAAATAAAAACAAACAATGATAGAATTACAGGTATGCTCATTACATTTATAAATACATGCAAAGTTTGCCAGATCACTTTCTAAAGGGTTATTATATCTTTCAATGCAAGTATACAAAATTGTGTTTATTCTTATTTTATTACAACTTTTCCATATTCCATCTTCTATGAGATACTGTGTAATTTGTTCTACCCTTATTGTTAAGAGTACAAAGAAAATATTTGTTTCATAACAATGAACCAATATTTCAAATTTGAAAATCACATTTGCTTTCTCCTTAAAGTAACATGAACTAGTTTCAGGTCTAGTGCAGGCCAGCTTCTGTTGTACACCTTCAACAAAAGCCTGAACCTCACTAGTTTATCTGGTATTTACTATGTCTATTACTCTATATTTGCATAGCAATCACCACATAAAGGACACAAGAATTACATAACAAAACTCAACTGAACCCAATTTCTTTCACACTTCCTGAAAAATGTATTATGAAGAGAACTCTCTGCTGTGTCTCTGCTGCCCTCTATAGAAATGATTCTTAGAAGACATGATAAATTGTGAAAAACCAGACAGCAATACGGAACAATATGGAAAATCACATCAGTAATCAACTACATTTGTTAAATGTCCTAAAAGATAACATTACAAAGACAATTTATTGCTAATGTCTTTGATTTCTATCATGCTTTTCTTCCAAGTAGATGAGTATGTAGTTAAGCTATACTCCAAAGAATACCATATAAGTAATTAGAGAATCTGGGATCAGATTACATGAGTTAGAATCTCATCTGCCATTTATTAGCCATGTCTCCATTTCCTCATCTATAAAATGGGTTAAATAATAACATCTACCACATAAGATCAGCACTTAGCAAAGTACCTGACACATAATAAGAACTCAGGGTTATTGTGTTATTGTTATTATTGCTATTACCATTATTGACACAATAACAAAATGGCCAGGACCACAACTCAGAAGCCAGAGTATCTTGATTTAGAATCCTGGCTCAGCCACTTACTACTTTATAACCACAGGAAAATTACTTAATAATTTTGTGCCTCAGAATCCTCATCTGGAAATTAGAGATGATAAGAATAGCTCCTATCTCAGAGTTATTGTGAGGTTTAAATAAGCTAACGTATACAGCAAAGCACTCAAAAGAGTGCCCCACAGCAAGGAAGCACTCATAATGATAGCTGCTGCTGTTATTATGAGTTCGATTGTCTATACATAAGCACTAGTAGAACTCTGCTTCAGAGAACTGGAGTAATGCTTACAGGCAAGACTGTTCCGAAGTCAATAACATCCTTCACTCCACCCTGAGGCAAGGGATTCAAGATAGAGCTGAATTATAATCAATGCTTCCCACTGAATTAAAGTACAATTCTCCTGTAGAAGAAGTAGTCACCCACCATATATGTTCCATTTCTACAAACATGCATGAGAAGCAAAAAGTAATAGCCCATGAGTTATTTAAGGGAGGTTTTGTTTCTGGAGAGCCAAATAATACGTACATAATCCCTAATTATGGCATAAATCTTCCCCCCTCCGGTGTTATTCAATGTACATGGCTTATTTAGACATTGAAGCTGACTGTTGATACCCTAACTCACTTCTCACCTATGCCTTCAGTGATGCTGTCGCTATATCCAACTTTCAGCACCTCCATTTCTTTGCCTCAGGGCTTTTTCTGGCTGCTGGAACCCATTATTCCCACCTGTGCAGTAGTCCGTAAGAACTAGGAAATACTCCTGTCCCCCAACTCTACCAAGGAACAGTCCTCAAAATATGAATGAAGAGACCTGTATATAAAATACTCCACCTTCCATGCCCCTCTGGTGGGGCAAATCTGAGGCTCGCAGAGTCTTCCAGCAGTACTAAGCTCCAAGTGTCCACAAATAGTAATTTATTTTATAATGAACACTTGATTGGCTGCTACCCCTTCCCTGGTTCACTTGCCCACTTCACTACCAGATGTTCTCTGGGCATGCTTCTATGGAAATTCAAAGGCAAACAATAAACTATGAATAGAGACGAGTCTACAAAACTATACATCACATATTTTATTTCTTTCAACTTACCTGAAATATTAAAAAAACAGGAGAATGGTTTTAGGTATTAGTATAAGGAAGTATTAGGGGGAAAGTACTGACGTGACTACAAAATCCTGGGTAGAGGGTATGCAGGTATATGATTCAGAGGCAGATACTAAGACAGCATCAACTACAGAAGAGATTTATTGGAGGAAGCACCTGCAAATGATAAAGGGAAGGAAGCAGGTATCAGGAGAGCCTTAAGACTAAAATGCAGACCTGCAATGCAGTTCTGAAGACTATGAAAGAAGAAAGAAAGAGAATTGAGTAGGAGGAGTCTCAGACTGTAATGCAGCTGTACTACTGGTCAGGCCTATAGTAAGTCTTAGATTTAAAGTCACCCCCGAGAAGTTCTTTGTAACTATCTCACAACTGTGGCATATTCAGTCAATGGTTGGGACTAGCCTATGGGAAGCATGGCCCCAGTACAAACACAATGGTGGATCCTGAAGTATGGCAGTTGAGGCCATCAATCAACTATGTTTCTTGAAATAGAAACTTTGAACACACATTTCCACAGCTGCAATGCAGGGAATAATGATGCAAACTGACATTATTTAAGCAACTTGAAAAATGTGTGTAGAGAAAACCTTCCTCTTCTTTAATATGTACTACTGTTTTGCATATTTATAAACTTCATATAATGTAGTATCAAATTGTACATATCCTTCGGTCAACTGGCTTACTTCCCCAATATTATCCATGATGAAAACTATACCTCTCTACTATAGAATATACCACAAATTGCATGTATTCATAGAAAATTAGATTACTTTCCAGTTTTTTTCTCTTGTAAACAATGCTACAATGAATATTCTTGTATATGTTCTTGTGAAAATTCCTGAGCAGTGGCTTTCAAACTTTTTGGTCAAGAACTACAGTAAAAGATACATTTCATGTGATCCAACACACATATACTAATAATCTAACTTTATATTAAGTTTCACGTACACACACAAAAACACTTTTATTAACTGTTATACATTCTAATGTACTCTATTTTATTCCACGGTTTCTAAAAGTCATTGAATCAATTATAGCACCCACTAAATGGGCCATAAGACACTTTTTTTTTTTTTTTAACAGTATAAAAGAAAAGCTTTATTAGAAGAGAAAGCACACTTCCAGATGTGGAAGTGGGCCTGAGCAAGAGAAGCATGGCTCAAAAGGCCGACACATTTTTTTAAAATCAAGATATTTATCTAAAAGCAGAATTATGGGGTCAGAAAGTATGAACACTTCAGCTTTACAAGAACTTCCCAAATTTCAAAATGACTGTACCAAGTTACATTCCAACAGTAACTATTCCTATTAATCCACATCTCTGACATTTGCATTGTCAGACATTGTTTTTTCTTTAGTGGTAATCAAATGAGTATGTAATATCTCATTTTAATTTACAGTTCCCATATTACTAGTGAGATCGAGCATCTTTTCACATGCTTATCAACCATTTAGGTTTCCTTTTCCTATTCTTCACCTGATTTTCAATTGGGCTATTTGTCTTTTCCTTACTTGTTTGAAGAAATATTTGTTGTATTCTGGATATTATTGTAAAACGTCCTTTTAAAAAACATTTGTAATGCAAGCAATACATGTACTTGGTTCAAAATTCAAAATAGCATACAAAGTTATACAGTAAAAGTTTCCTACCATACCAGAGATAGTCCATATAAATACATATTCTTTCCATTTTTCTACACAGTTATTTATCTTTTTTGTATTTAAAATTATTTTATCAATTTTACTGAAGTATAACTTAAACACACTAAACGACACATATTTAAATTATTCAATTTGACCAGTTTTGATATGTGTATACTCCTGTGAAATGATTACTATAATCAAGAGAAAAAAAAAACAACGACAACATTTCTAACACTCCCGGAACTATCATGTCCTACTGTAATCCATTCCTTCCCTCCCTCCGTCCTCATCCCTAGCAAACCACTGACCTATTCTCTGTCACTATAGAATCATTTGCATTTTTAATAATTTTATATAAATAGAATCGTACAGCATATCCAGTGTCTCATTCATTTTAAAGGCATAAGGCTAAACTGTGAAAGTTAAGTCATATGGACCTTGACTTTCATGCAAAGGAGAACCATCAAAAAGATGTTTCAATAAGTGAGTGATAGTTTTTATTAAGATAAATCTAATAAAAAGAAATAAGTTAAGAAATCAGTTATGAAGCAATTGATATAGACAATAGGTAAAAGGGCTCAATTTAGAGCAGAAGTAGTGGGGATATTGTAGTTTAAAGGCCATATCTGCATGACTTGATAATGAAATAGATTCAGGCAGTGAAAAAGAAAAGCCATTAATTAAGACCAAAAACACACAAAAAAGGATGAGCTTGGATTAGAAGAAAAGATATGGCTTGGAACCCCTTAGACTTGCAGTAATTTTAGGATACACATACAAAAATGTCAGTAGGCAGCTGAAGACCTAATGGAATTCAGGACAGCAACGGGATTGGAGAAAAATTTAATAGTTATCAATATTTGGAAGACAATGGTTTGAGAAGAAAATAAGGAAAATAACTGAATCTTTGTTCTCATGTTAGGAAGATAAAGGAAAAAAAGAAAGCAGATAGGCATTAAGGATATAGAGAACACCACTGTAATTAGACCACAAATTCAAAAGGATCTTCCCTACATTTTAGAAATGCCTCTCAATGTCTGCTTGGAGAAATCCATTTCTTGAATCACTTTTCAATGACAATATAATACATTATAATTTAATATACAAGTTTATTAAGAAAAACACGTGTATTTCATGAGGAACTACATGGAAGTCTTGAATTTTTTAAATAACAAAGAAAGCAAATGTATTCTTTTCTAAGGCCATATTTTACAAAGTTCTGCCCATGTGCATGCTTCTTCCAATATAAGAAAGCAATCAATGTAGATTCTGAGGTATTCAACCAACGCCTTTATGGCAAGGTTTCGATAATAGCTGCCTTTACTACATAGTAATAACATGCTCACAATCACATATGCATCTTTTCTAACACCATTTCCTTGTTTTAAAATTGGGCAGAACATCAAGGTTGCTAACCATCAGAGAAATGCAAATTAAAACCACAATGAGATATCACCTCACACCTGTCAGAATGGCTATCATCAATAAATCAAAGAACAAGTACTGGTGAGGATGTGGAGAAAAGGGAACCCTCATACATTGTTGGTGGGATTGCGAATTGGTACAGCCACTATGGAGAACAGTATGGAGGTTTCTCAAAAATTTAAAAATGGATATACCTTTTGACCCAGCAATTGCATTTCTGGGTATTTATACAAAGAATACCAAAACAATAATTCATAAAGATCTGTGCACTCCAATATTCATGGCAGCACAATTTAAAATAGCCAATATATAGAAGCAACCTAAATGTCTATCAACAGACGATTGGATAAAAAGATTATGGTTCATATATACAATGGAATATTACTCAGCCATTAAAAAAATGAAATCCTACCATTTGAAATGACATAGATGGACCTAGAGGTTATTATGCTGAGTTAAAGATAAATAAAATACCATATGATTTCATTTATATGTGGAATCTAAGGAACAAAAAGAACAAACTAATCAAAAACAGACTCACAAATACAGTGGACAATTTGTTGACAGACAGAAGGGAAGCGGGGAAGGGAGCTGGGAGAATGGGGTGAAGGGTTAAAGAAATACAAATTAGTAGTTGATAGTTGGTCATAGGGATGGGGAACATAGCAGAGGGAATGCAGTTAGCATTAATATGATGGCTAAGTGGAGGGCCGTGGAGGAAGGGAGTAATGGGGGGGATCGTTTTATGAACTACATAGATGTCTAACTAATGTACTGTATACTTGAAACTAATTTAAATAAAGAAATTTTTAAAATAAATAAATAAAAATAAAATTGGGCATAACAACATCTATTTCACAAGACTTTTAAGGTTCACATGTACTGCTCTCAAATGAATGTTGAAAACTAATTATATGTTGAAAACTAATCCCTTCAAATTCATGTTAAAACCTAATCCCCAGTGTAATGATATTTGTAGGTGTGGCCTTTGGAAGTAGACTTCAGGAATGGGATTAGTGCCCTTATGAAAAGGCCGCAGAGAGATTCCTCACCCCTTCCACAGTTGAGAAGAAAGCCTTCTATGAACCAGCAAGCAGACCCTCACCAGATACCATATCTGCTGGCACCTAGATCATGGGATTCTCAGCCTCCAGAACTATGAGAAATAAACATATATTGTTTAAGTCACCCAGTCTATGGTATTTTGTTACAGCAGCTTGAATGGACTAATACATGTACATAAAGCAATTAGTACAACATAAAGCCTAGTTTATATGTTCAATACAATTTATTTCTTTTTCTCCTTCAAGGGAAAAGCTATTGGCTATGTTTCTCATTTCATTTTAAAATGAAATATAAGAAGAAAACAAGCTTCGCCAATAATCCTGCCTCCCAGCAATATATTATTTGCATTGTGAAGAACTATGAATGCTTGCCATTCACTTCTTACAACTATATATTGTATTATTTAAGAGCTACCCTAAAGTCTGTCATATTGTAATTTGTAATTTTAATAAGGTATGAATTTGAATTGCAAGCATTACACAACTGTGTGCAAGAGCTTCTCAGTTAACTAGTAAACCCACTCAACTACTCAGCATTTCTACCCATGCAGCATTACTTAGGATTGTAATTATTTACATCAGCTTTCAAAGGGTAACTATATCCTTGTTTCACAGACTATTTCTCCAAAAATCAAACAAAGAAACAGAAGTCCTCAAAAACAGATATTTCCTAATGAGAAAATTAAAGTTTCTGATAATCAAGAGTAAAATACTAAATTTGCAATTCAGTGATGGCAATAATCTATGATGAAGACAAATCCATTATTCTTTCAATTCAAAACAAGAAAAAGGAATTCCTGAAGCTAACTTTATTGAATGCTTTCTTATCTCATCGGTATAGATCCTGTTCATGAAATACCAGATAAAACTTGAAAACTATTAAGACAGGTAACCTGTGATATGAAGCTATGCACAAGAATCTCATCTTTCTCAATAAAAATAAAATGCTTTTAAAAAGCCAGGAACATAAAGTAACAGTTCAACCACTGAAACAATCACCACAATAAGTAAATATTGAGAAAAAATTTTAAGAAACATGTGTTTAGTACAATGTAACAATAAGAAAGTAAGACTATGCTATCTTAGAAGCCTTTTCTTCCACACTGAAAAGTTTACAGAGGTAAAGGTTTGCTAGTCCATTTCATATAATAAAAGGTCAACAGAAACTTTTAGGTCATGACACAACACTTTCTGGTCTGTTTAGAGGTGATCTACTCCATGGGGGTTTTGGCAACAGTCTCAGGACTCGGAATGGTCCTTTGGGACCCCTGAGTTGAGATTTTACTGCTTGCACAGGTTGGTATTTTGCCTTATTCATTTAGCATCTTCTCATAAACATTTTACCATAACAATAAGAAGTCTTCAAAAACATAAATTTTAATAATAGAAAAATATTCTAAAATATTGAGTTAATTTTGTTCATTTTTCTATTAGGGTTGAAATATACATAACAAAAATTTTACCATATTAACTATTTTTAGGTGTACAACCTCAGTGACATTAAGTACATTCATAATGTTGTAAAACCACCACCACTATCCATTTCTATAAGTTTTGTATCATCCCAAACAGAAACTCTGTACACTCCCCTTACTCTTCAGCCACTGATAACCTCTTTTTACTTGCTGGCTCTCTGAATTTACCTGTCCTAAGTACTGCACATAAGTGGAATCATACAGTATTTTTCCTTTTGTGTCTGGCTCATTTGTTTTTAAGGTTCATCCACATTATACCATGTATCAGAATTTTCATTCCTTTTTAAGGCTGAATAATTATCCACTGTGTATATATATACATATATATAATACACACGTGTGTGTATACAAACGCTCATACACAACATTCTGTTTACCCATCCATCTGCTGATGGACATTTGGGTTGCTTCCACCATCTGGCCATTGTGAATAATGCCACTATGAACATCAATGAACAAGTATCTGCTTGAGTCCCTGCTTTCAATTCTTTTGAGTATATCAATTGCTGATTTATATGGTAATTCTATGCTTAGTTTTTTGAAAAACTGCCAAACTGTTTTCCATGGTGGCTGTTCCATTTTACATTCCCACCAGCAATGTAAAAGGGTGCCAATTTCCCCACATTCTCAAAAATTTTTTTATCCATTTATTTATCACAGCCATCCTAATGGGTATCAGGCAGTATTTCATTATGGTTTTTTTTTTAATGTATTTTAATTTATTTACTTTTTTTATAGTGACATTGGTTAACAAAATCCAATAAGTTTCAGCTGTACACTTTAACAGTAAGGCATATATATATTTACGCTGTGTGTTCACCTCCCATGTTAGATTTCTTTCTGTCACCACATATTTGACTTCCCTTTACCCCATCTACCTCCCCTCTCCCCTGCTCTCTCATTATTGTTTTGATATGTATTTCCCTAATGACTAATGATGACGAGCATCTTTTCATGTGCTAGATTGTATGAAAAGGTCAGGAAGGTGGCCAAGATGGAATGATACAGAGTGGATTTATACTCCTGTCTGAAACAACCAAAAAGAAGAAAAGAAAGAACAGAACAGAAAAGAGAAAAGAAGAAAAAAAAAACAACAGATGAAATACATGAAACAATGATTTTCAAGATACTGGATATCAGGCAAGAAGAACACTAATCCCTGAAAGTCAGGAAACAAAGAATTGAGCCCTATAACTGCCCTAGCTTATTTTCTTGACAGAATTTCCACACCACGTGGTAGACAAGGAGAACCAAGGTGAAGTCCAGTAGACTCCCTGAGTTGAAGAGACACAGCTGAGAGTCCAGGGAGACCAAAGCTGCTAGAGTTCACAGGACCGAATACCAGAAAAGCCAGAGCTGCACAGGGAAAAGCAGCAATTCCCCACAAGTATTCAACAGAGTATTGATCAGCAGGTACATATAAAAAAACTATCTTATACTAGGTAATCATCTGGAAGCATTCAGACAGGGTCAGGAAACAGTAGCTGTGAGCACTTTCCTAGGCCTACCTAATAAAGCATAAAGCAATATCCAGAAGGATAGAGCTGTTTCCAAGTAACTCCACCTCAAAACAAAGCCTCAGAATAGTTAAAGGATTTTTTTTAATCCAGGACCCAACAACATGAAATTCACAATGTCTGTATCCACTCAAAAATTTCCAGGATGCAAATAAGCAGAAAAACACAACCTATAATGAAGAGAAATACTGATTAATAGTAATACGCACAGAAATGACACACATGATAGGTTTACAGAAAAAGCCATTAAAACAACTATTATAGACTCTATACGTTCAAAACATAAAAGAAAGTATGATCGTGTTAAGGAGAGACATAGATGATATAAAAAATTTCCTATCAAACTTTTAGAGATAACAAATATATTGCATAGTATTACTAGCAGATTAGGTACTACAGGATAAAAAGATTATTGAACTTGAAGATACAGCAACAGAAGTCATTCAAATGATCCATAACATAACACCAAGCAGCCTAATTAACATACGTATAACTGAAGTCCCCAAAAGAAAAGAAAAGGGGAGTCAGGAAAAAAAAAAAGTGTTGAATAAAGGCAAAAAAACTTTCCCAATGTGATGAGAACTTTAAACCTATATGTGAAGAACAGAGTTAACATAGCAGACCTGAGACAGGTATCCTTAGAAAGCCCTACTTGCAATGTTGGTACCTGCCTACCTCTGGGAACCTAGATTTCAGAAAGGTTACCACCATTCCCTAAATGATGAGTGGCTTGCTCTGCCAAAACTGTGCAAACAATATGGCTTATTCTAAATACCTGTTTTCCTTCTTGAAATGTGAAGTGTTGGTACATGCTAGGCAGAGAGTACTTATATTACCAGCCCCCAATAAAAACCCTGGACACTAAGTCACTCATAAGCTCTCCTGGCAGACAACACTTTATACCTGTTGTCAAAACTCATTGCTGGAGCAACAAAGTATATCATGTGTGAATTCACTAGAAAAGAACTCTTGGAAGATTGCTCATTTTCCTTTGTACCTTTTCACTGTAATAAATCATAGCCACAAATATGACTGTATGCTAAGTTCTGAGCGTCTTCCTAGAGAATTGTTGAACCTAGGGGTGGGCTTGGAGTCCCTGACATAATACAGATCCAAGAAGCTTGACAATCTCCAAGCAGAAAACCACACTTAGGCATACCACAATCAAACTGCTTAAAACAAACAATAAAGATAAAATCTTAAACGATTAGGTGGGAGAGTATCTTCAGCTCTCTTGACAGCAACTCTAGAACCAGAAAACAATGAAGACTTCAAAATTCAGAAGAAAAATATTTCCGACTTAAAATTCAATACAAATTTTCAATCACATATCAAATGTGATAACTGCATCTTCTAACATGCCAAGTCTCAAAAAAATTATATTTCACAAATTCTTTCTTGGAAGCTCCTAGAAGATGTGCTCAATCAAAATGAGAGAGAAAATCAATAAAGAGAAAGACATGGCATCCAGGATAAAGTTGCTCCACATAGGGGAGAGGTAAAAGAAATATCCAGAAAGAAAGTGAAGGGAGACATGTAAGGATGGTAATGTCCACAGAGCAGAGAGGATGCTGAGTTCAAAATCTTAACAGGAGAGCTAAAGAATGTTGAAAAAAAAAAGTTTTATTAAGATAAGTAAAACTAGGCAAAAAAAAAAAAAAAAAAATTAAATCCAAGGAAAATGAAGTTGTGATGGAAAAGTAATCATAATTAATATTTGCCTTGGATATGAATATTATTTATTCACAATTAAGCAATGATGAATACTAATCTAACCAAACCACATATGTCCTGGGAGAATGGAGGGAAGTTCAGTGTGTAGCAGGGAGTGAGGAATGGGTGAGAAGAGAACTCAATATTTATCCATGTTTAGAAGTATATCACAAACATGTCATTTAGAGATAATGAGATAAAGAACAAAAGAATCCACTAAGTCAAAAGTGGTTATCCTTGAGGAAGGAATTTAAAAAAA
>NW_006430503.1:751435-829234 GCF_000325575.1 Pteropus alecto
AAAAGATATAATTAACAAATGCCATAAACAAAATTTAAAAATTTGAAACAATTCATTCTTACCTTAGGAAGCTCAGACACCCTCTCTTCACTTGTCGAAGAATGACTGCTTGCACATGAAGCACAGTCTGATATTTCCACAGCACTCTCACCATCTTCAAATTCATTATATTCACTGTCACTCTCCCAATCAACGAACTGTAGTTTATCTAGAAAATATAATTTTAAACTTTATTTTTAAAATATTTTTTCTATTCTCAGTAGTTAAAAAAGATCCCTGTTGCTCAATATTTTTTAAAAAATATCTTAAGACAGTAAAAAGTATATCCCTACTCTTCTCTCTAGCCATTCTGTTTCTAATACCCCCACCCCAATTTTGGTTTTTTTTGTATTCCTCTAGAGTTTCTCCAGCATAGTAAAGCAAATAAAATATGCTCTTAATTCTTCCTTTCTGATACTTTGGGTTTTTTTTATTTCAACTTAATTGAGAGGTTTTTACACATCAGTAAACATGGAGCATGCTCATTCTTTTCCACAATATAATATTCCATTACATAGCTGACCCATAATTTATTTAATCAGTTTTGTATTAGTAAAGACTTTGTCAAAGATATTCACCCAAAACGTTTTTTATAAATTTTTCTCATCGGTAAGAAAACAAGTAAAGGTAATTTAGTGTTTAGTTTACTTCAAAGCATTATTATCTTGATGCTACTTTTGCAAAATTTTAATTTGAAAGTTAAATTATTTTCATATATTAAAAAAACAAACAAACTGACTCTAATCTACTATGCTTAAAGAGATAAAAGTAGTTATTAAGGATAAATTAATTTGTGAGGTACAGCATACAATATGTACCTTTCCTACAATACAAAACACAAGTACTCCCTCACAGCTACTTAAGCAACTTAGAGGGCTAGTAAGATATCTTGGCCCTATTTCAGAGATCTGATAGCAACAATCTCACTTCCAAATAGAATATTAAAAATAAGTAACTTACTGGCTTTAATACCTGAGGGATCATCAAAATTAAAAACAAAAATTAAGCTAAAGTTAAAAATATGAAATAAAGTAAAAATATAAATAAATCCTCTTTAATCTGACATTATTGTTTACAAAAGATGAGATAAAGTCCACTATAATAATTATAAAAGACTGAAAATCAGACCAGTCTGAGAGAAGCAGATGCATGATGGCAATTATTTCCCATGTCTAAAATGACATTTACTCATGGAAGTTAGGCAATGTGATAAGTAATATAAAATGTTATATCACAACCAAGACTAGACCTTTCATTTAGTCACAATAATTTTATGAAGCAGGCAAGACAATTACTGTTAGACTAACTTTGCATTTATAGGTAAGGAAATTGAGTCTCCAAAAAGTTAAGAAATTTTCCCAAAGATATATAAAGAACAAATTGAAAGGAAAAATTTTTAAGAGAAAAATATTTGGACAATTTTAACTCAGAGCTTTTCCTTCTCAATCTCAATTCTGAGCCTGAAAGCCCAAAGACTCTAATCCAATACAGCTGGAAGAAGGTGTGGGAATATTTTTTTAAAAGCTCACCTACTAATTCTGTTAAGAAGCTAGGTCTAGTAACCACCAGAACAGTGCTGGAAAACACAGCACTGAAGTTAGACATCCCTGGCTCTGAATATCAATTGGCACATTTATTAACTATGTGAATCTAGGCAAGTGACTTGAATTCTCTAAGTAAGAATTTTCTTCTGTAAAATGAAGGTACTTAGCTCACAGGATCTAGTAGATATCAAAGGAAATAACATACATAATATCCAGTCAAGTGTCTGGGGTAAAACAAGAACTTGATAAGTAGTAATTAAAGATAAAAAGGAGAGAGGGAGAAAGGGAAGGGAGAGGAGGGGAGAAGATAAAGATAAACCAGTACACTTCATTTACTTGTACCTAATGGTCAACTTATTTAAGAGAAGTTAAAAATTTGCTAACTCATTTTAAACTAATTAGCTCAAAGCATCTTTCCATTCTTAAATAGTTCTGAAAACTACTTTTAATACAAGAAGGCATATACGGTTTTTTTATACCAGCTTTATTGAAATGTCATTCATATACTACACTATTCACCTATAAAAAGCATATAGTTTTTAATAATGAAATTATGTTCAGATATGTGTAAACAAATCAAGAGCTGCATAACAGTGAAATTCATTTAATATTGTTGAAATAACAAATAAGCCCTATGAGTTTACATATAACTTTAAAATACCACTTTATCTATTACTAAAATGTCAATTGGAAGTTACCAAGATGGCATACCAAGTGGCCAAAAGAATGTATCCTTTTACAAGGGCTATTTGTACAAACTTAGCCTTGACTTATTAACTTAACATGAACTGTCAAAGTAAGATTTAAAAGTCAAGGCTTATTCTGAAAGCATTAGCGCTTTTATATACTCTTAGATGAGCTATATATTTTGTAATTTTTAAAAGAACATAATTTCCATAATTCTAAGTCTGTGGTTCTCAGCTTGGGGTGATTCTGTCCTATAGGGGACATCTGACAACATCTGGAGGCATTTTTGGTTGTCACAACTAGGGCTGGGAATGCTATTGTCACCAGTGGATAGAGACTAGAGATGCTGCTAAATACCCAATGATGTATAGGAAAGCAACCCTCCCCTCAACAGAAAATGATCTGGCTCCAAATTTCAACAGTTCCAAGGCTGAGAAACCCTGTTTTCAACTATCAAAAACACAATACAATATAAAATGCCATCAGAACAGAAACTTGTTAGTAAGTTATATTTCTACCACACATTGGTTGTCATAGTATTTATCCAAAAGGGGTTAGCAAGGAGGCAATGTGAGTGTAGCATTAAGCAGGTAGTTGAGAGAAGTTGCGTTTTCATCAAAGAAATCCAATGTGAAATCCCAACCAATTCTAACATGTTCTAGCTTAAGCTGTTAACTGTAAAAATACTACTGGTAATGCCTATTTCTTAGGGCTGTTGTGAGAAATATTAAATAAGAAAATGTTTCTAAAGGGCTTCACCTAGAGGCTGGACTCAGGTAAGATCATAATTAATGCTAAGTATTAGAAAACTTTTTTTTCCGATATTGAATCCAATATATAATAGAAACTGGATTTCTTACAAAATTAACAGTCACTTCACTGGCGCCAACTTCTGGATATAAAATATTCCTGTTATAAAACAAGATATTCTCTGTGATTCAAAAAGTGTTTTACCTTCATCTGATTGATCACTTCCACTGGAACTCCATGTTATATCCATAAGCCCACTGGTACTCTTAGATGTGGTGGTTTCTGTTAAAGAAATAGAAAATATATAAAAAATGATCAACTGATGTGGTTATTAGAAGGAGATTTTACGCATGTTACTTTGCTATAGTCACAAACACACAAAATTCTGATGATAGTAGAGGTAAGGTCTTATGTCAAATCTTCCTTCCTAAAATTCTATGTGCCACTTGGCTAAGATTCTTTAAAGTAAAGCCAAATTACAAGAAGAAAAAGGAATAGAACTGATTGAAATAAGTTATAAAGACAATGAAAATGACTGGAGCACAAATAAAAACTCAAAAAAATTACCTTGAAATAATTATAGAACTATAAAACTTCCTAGAATATTTGATGAAACCAAAAGAAAAAAACAAAACAAAACACAAAACAAACAACAAAACCAAAATTTATATATAATAGGAATGCTTCCAGGTACCTCCTTTGCCATATTAAGAGCCCTGGTAGCAGCAGTGTGCTTAAAACAGTGAAGTTACTTATTTAACCTTGTTAGTCTGAGATAATATTAGATCCCCATGCAGTTATAAGAAATAATAGAGATCCCTGGTATGTTTCACCCAGTTTCTCCATTGGTAACATTTTACAGAACTATAGTACAACATCACAACCAAAATGTTGATATTAATTCCATCACCAAGAGGATATCTTGTACTACCTTTCTAAAGCCACATCAAACATCCCTCCCCACCCCAATTCCTAACCCCTGGCAACCACTAACCAGTTCTGCACCTATACTTTTGTCATTTCGAGAATGATATACAAATATATATCATACTATATAACCTTTTAAGACTGGCTTTTTTCACTCAGCATAATTTCCTAGACATTCATACAAGTTCTTGTGTGTATATATTGTGCATGTCAACAGTTATTTTTTTATTACTGTTATTCCACATTATGGATGTAGCACAGTTTATTAAATCATTCCCCCACTAAAGGACATCTGTGTTATTTCCAGTTTGGGGTTATTATAATAAAGCTGCTATGAACATTGTACACAGGATTTTATGTAGATGCAGTTTTTAATCTCTGGGATAAATGTCTAAGGTTGCAATTGTTGGCTTTATGATAATTGCATATTTAGTCTTATGAGAAACTGCCAAACTGTTTTCCAGAGCACTGTACCATTTAACAGATCCATGAGCAATGTCTAAGTGGTCCAGTTTCTCCATATCATCGACAGCAATTGGTACTGCCACTACTTTTTAATTTAGTCATTCTGATAAGCAGGAAACCTAGAAGGAATGGGGCTACTACTCCACCTTAGTGAAACGGTGGTCAAGAGGAAACTTTACTGATATTGATCAGAAAATACAAACCTAATAAAAATCTATTTTTCTGATCATATTCATAATTGAGTTATAATGCTAAAATCTGTAAAGCCTCTTAGCCATATTTCAATATATATTACAAGGTTAAGAGATTAGATATTATAATTCAAGTTTTACAGAAGAAACAGGCTCAGAAGTTAAACAGCTTCATTCAATTCATATTTATAAAACACTTCTATTATAGTAAAGCTTAAGGAAACAAAGAAAACTCCTGTCCTCAAAGAATACATGGTCTGAAAGGCAACATTAATCATGAAAAGAAAAAATTAAATATTATATTAAAGGTATGTTGTGATATAATGGTAACAAAAAAAGTGAATGTTCCACGTTATGTTGATCCAGAAAGGACTCACTGACAAAATATCTGAAAAAAAGCACTTACAAAGGCACAACAACATGAAATAATAATAAACATTTACTAAGCACTTACTTTGAGCCATGAACATCTAGAATTACTAAAACCGTCTAACCTTCAAAGTATAAAATTAAAAGTAAACTATTCAGAATAACTTAAGAATCCATATGACTTAAATGGCTAATAAAACTAAGCTGGTACTTACTTGCAAAAGACATTATCAATCTTTTTCATTATATGCATCTGGAAAAGTAAATTTAAAAAGAGGTAGAATGCTACAGACTGTGTTCCCAAAAATTCACATGTTGAAACCTAATCCCCCAGTGTAATGGTTTTAAGAAGTGAGACCTTCGGGGGTTCCATTCTCATGAATGGGATTACTGCCCTATAAAAGAAACCCCAGCAAGATCCCTGGCCCTTTCTGTCATGTAAGAAGACGCTGTATATGAACCAGGAAGAAAGTCCTTGCCAGACACCAAATGTACCAGACTTCTAGATTCTAAAACTATGAGAAATTAATTTCTGCTGTTATAAACCACTCAGTCTATGTTTTTGTTAGCAGCCCTGAATAGACTAAGACAGGAAGTAAAGTTACCATTATTCTCATGATTATATAATAAATTCATGAAATTCATAAGCCTATAAATTGTAGGCACTTAACTATATAATTTATATAGGTAAAACCACAACCAAGTATTTATTAGTCAGTAAATCATTTTATTTGCTGAAAAGGGATGTCCCTGAAATCAAGTCCCATTCCAGTAAATGTATAGGAAGGATATCAGCCAGACTATAAGAATAGTTACCAGGCATTGTAAACATATCTGGGTACCCACTGCGTGCCAAACATTGTTTTAGTACCTGGTGTCATGGGTTGCACGATGTTTCCTCAAAATTCATTCATATGTTAAAGTTCTAACCTTCAATATCTTAGAATGTGACCTTATTTGGAGAGTCTTTACAGAGTTAATCAAGTTAAAGTGAAGTGTTTATGGTGGGCCCTAATTAGATATGACAGGTATCCTTACAAAAAGGAGAAATTTGAACACAGAAACAGACATTCAGAGAGGGATGAAGACATGAAGAGACACATGGATAAGACAGCCATCTACAAGCCAAAGAAAGAAGCCTGGAGCAGATCCTAAAAGTAACCAATTCTGCCAAAACCTTCATTTTGTACTTCTAGCCTCCAGAATTGTGAGATTATTGTTCAAACCACCCATTTTGTGGTACATTATTATGGCAGCTCTAGCAAACTAATACACCTAGGATATAAAGATGAGCAACAGAGGAGATTCTGCCCTTTAGATACCCATGGTCCAACAGGAAGAATATCAGTTCAATATATAATTTTTAAAATTTAGTAATGCCTCTTAAGGAGCAGGAGATTTCTGACCTCAAAAACAAAACAGATTTTGAAAGAAAAAAATATTGCAGGGTATTTCAGGAAAAGAAATAAACACATTTTCCTTTTAAAAAGTTCTGTCTTTTAAAGAAAATCACTATCTACAAAGGTTGCAGCTCCTTTTAATTTAAAGTTTTTATCTTCTTCTATCTCCCTTGAACCTTCTTCTGGCAAGACCCTTTGCTTACATTCATATGCTCTCTTCTCTCAACCTCTTCACATTTCTATTTCTTTCCCTTTTCAATCTTCTCTAGTTCCCAGTGCCTTAAAAATGAGGAAATCAAGACATGGAGACATGTCTCCATCTTTTTTGCACACTTTGTAAAAGTATGTTCCCTCACTTCTGCTTACCAGCTCCGAGAAAAATATTACTTCCACACCCTAAAATTTCTGTTAACACCTGTCTTTAATTCTTTAGAAGTTACTACTTTAAAATGAACCAGCTCTAAGAAATGCCTTGAATTTCTTTCTCTACAATTTCTATTTGTAAACTTTTGTTAATTAACAATATCTTCTTGTCTTAACAAGCAGCTTATGTTGTAAATAATTATTCACTGATATAATCTCTTTCATCATTTCAGAATGTATTGATCATTCTACAGAACAGAAAGTACCGCAAAATAGGTAAAATACATATTGGCATGGAGAAATCATTAAAAATATCCTTTTGTCATTAAATAAAAGGTAGTAGCTTATTTAGTATTGAATTTCACTATACTTAAAACATCCAGAGAAAGATAGAAGCCATATCTATAAAAAACAAATAAACGCAAAAAAACTTTCCTCCTTATAATACATTATGATAGTTTAGAAATCAGAATTAAGTTAATCTTTGAAAATGACACCATTTGGTATTATTAACGAGAAAAGTTAAATTCTGCGGCTTCATTAGATTATGGCATTACAAAAAGATGTGTGCCAGATTATTCTACAATATAGTGTTTTATGAATATTTTAAAATCTGGGAAATTTTATTTTCATTTACATAAAAATGTTAGTGAAATAATAATATAACTTAAAGTGTTTAATCTCTTATTCACAGAAAGTTTTCTCACTCTGCAGAACTTTGACCAGGCTTTCACATAGTTCTTTTTGCCATCAGACATAATAGCAATTGCTGCTATCAATTTAGTGTAAAAGCCTTTGAACTAGGCATTTTCATTACTTTTTTTAGCTCACAATAATTCAATGAGGCACACATTCTTATGCCCATTTTCCAGATGCAAAACTGAGGCTCGGCATATTTAGCTTGCTTTTCCAAGATCACACAGTTAGGATACAGTCAAGACACCATTGGAAAAATAAGATCCCTAAAGTCTCGAGTCTCCACCCTTCCTACCTACCCTCAGGATAACTGAGTGTGGCAGCAGAGTCAATGGCCTACCCAACCCCTCTTCTTACTTACTAACAAACCCCCTATTTTATCTGAGCGGCAACATATATCTTATCTTTTAAAAATCCTTAATTTCACTGAAGTCTCTTTAGTGGAGGTGATGCTATGTAACAGGTTCTGGCCAGAAACAAAGGGCCTGTAGAAGGAATTCCTCCCAAAGGAAAAGTTCACTTCGAGAAAATCTTCACACTCTACATTATTCCAAAGAACCAGGACTGGAAAATTCAGCTTCCACTTCAGAATCACAAGAACAAACCCCACACTAAAGCTGCAGAACTCAGAACAAGCCTGGCCCCATGGATTTCTTGTTGCAGGAGATATATTCAACCCCTTTTCTTCAAACACTCTAATATAGTTTCATACTATTTGTAATTGAAGCCTTCTCTAACTAATTCATCAAGTAAGAATTTCATTTCCTGAAGTAATACAGTCCTTATATCATAGGTCATAACTTTATTACCCAGATTAGATTTTTTTTAAATTAAATTTGAGAGGTGACATTGATTACAGAAATTATTTAGGTTTCAAGTGTACAATTCAATAATACATCATATGTATATTGGCGTGTTCACCACCCAAAGTTAAATTTCCTTCCGTCACCATATATTTGACCCCCTTTATCCTATATACTTCCCCTGCCTTCCCTTTGGTAACCACTAAACTGTTATCTGTGTCTGACTTTTTGTTTGTCTTGATTTTTCATTGCTTTCAGTTTTATATCCCACATATAAATGAAATTATATGGTTCTTAACTTTTTCTGACTGACTTACTTCGCTTAGCATGATAATCTCCAGTTCCATCCATGTTGTTACAAGTGGCAGTATTTCATCTTTTCTTGTCACTGAGTAATATTCTATTGTATATTAGTTGTACATGCCACATCTTTATCTAATCATCTATCTAAGGGCACTTCAGTTGTTTTCGTGTCTTGGCCACCATGAATAATGCTGCTATGAACATGGGGCTGCATATATCTTTATGGATATTTTCGGGTTTTTTGAGTAAATACCCAGAAGAAGGATTGCTGGGTCATACAGTGATTCTATTTTTAATTTTTTGAGGAACCTCCATACTGTTTTCCATAGTGGCTATACCAATTTACATTCCCACCAGCAGTGTATGAGGATTCCTTGTCCTCTACAACCTCTCCAACACTTGTTATTACTTGTCCTGTTGATGACAGCCATTCTAACAGGTGTGAGGTGGTATCTCACTGTGGTTTTGATTTCCATTTCCCTAATAGCTAGTGAAGTTGAAAATCTTCTCATACGCCTATTGGCTATTTGTATGTCTTCTTGAGAGAAATGTCTGTTCAGGTCCACTGCCCACTTTTTAACTGGATTGTTTTTTGCTGTTTAGTTGTATGAATTCTTTATATGTTTTGGATATTAGCCCCTTATTGAAGGTATTGTTTGCAAATATCTTCTCCCATTCAGTTAGCTGCTTTTTGCTTTATTGATGGCTTCTTTTGCTGTGCAGATTTTTAGTTTGATATAGGCTCATTCATTTATTTTTGGTTTATTTCCCTTGACTTTGAGGTCAAATTCATAAAAACCTCTCTAAATCCAAGGTCCATGAATTTAGTGCCTATATTTCCTTTTATGCAATTTATTGTTTCAGGTCTTATATGTAGGTCTTTGATCCATTTTGAGTTAATTCTGGTGTATGATGACACATAGCAGTCTAGTTTCATGCTTTTGCATGTGGCTTTCCAATTTTCCCAACACTATTTATTGAAGAGTCTTTCTTTTCGCCATTGTATATTTTTGGCTCCTTTGTTGAGAATTACTTGCCCATTTATATGTGGGTTCATTTCTGGGCTCTCAATTCTGTTCCACTGGTCTGCGTGTCTGTTTTTCTGCCAATGCCATGCTGTTTTAATTATTGTAGCTTTGTAGTATAATTTGGAGTCAGGCAAAGTGATATTTCAGCTTTGTTCTTTATTCTCAGGATTGCTTTGGCTATTCAGACTCTTTAGTGATTTCATACAAATCTAATGATTTTTTGTTCTATTTCTTTAAAAAATTTCATTGGGATTTTGATGGGGTTTGCACTAACTCTGTGTATTGCTTTAGGTAATATGGCCATTTAACTATGTTGATTCTTTCAATCCATGAACATGGAATATCTTTCCACTCCTTTATGTCTTCTTCAATTTCTTTTAATAATGTCCTATAGTTTTCCCTGTATAGGTCCTTCACATGCTTTGTTAAGTTTATTCCTAGGTACTTTATTCTTTTTGCTGCAAATGCAAAAGGAATTATTTTTTTCATTTCTAATTCTGAAATTTCATTGTTAGTATATAGGAATGCAATAGATTTTTGTACATTGATTTTGTATCCTGCAACTTTATTGTTTTTATTTATTGTTTCTAATAGTTTTTTGGCCGAGTCTTTAGGGTTTCCTATACAGAGAATCATGGAAGTCCTAACTAGAGCAATCAGGCAAGAAATAAAAGGCATCTAAACTGGAATGAAGAAGTCTAACTGTTACTTTTTCCAAATCAGATTTTTTAAAAACTCTCAAGCTATGAGCCTGAGCTAACCTAAAGGGCTCTGTTGATAACAGTGAACCCAGGAAGGACACACACAAAAATCTAATAATTACCTATAGGAGGAAGGAAAAATGGGGTGGATGGTGACCAAGATGAGTAACAGATTTCTCAAAAAAATACCTTTTTACATTATTTTGATGGTTTCTAATCATGAATATATAGTCTATCCAAACTATGCAAATAATTTTTTTAAAAGCAAATAAATCAAAGAAGGATATATTGCCTTATACCTTTTCTGTCAAGAAATCAACAAAATATTACCTTTCTTGGATCTAGTGATTAATTCAAGGTGCTTTTCTGTAATAGTCTTCTTTTCAGCTGTTAAAGACTGTAGACAGATAATAAAAAATTATGTAGTAATTTATGTGACAAGGACTCGATATCAACAATCTTATAAAATATTCAAAACCTTAAACTACAACTTCCTTAACATATTCCTGTTTTCCTTTATTTATAGTCACCCAAATACATACTCTTCATATACTTATAAATGTATTTTTATATTGTTCTTGAATCTAAAGAGAAAGCTGTCTAACATTTAGTTTATAATAGTATTTCTCTGTATTGAATTTCAAAATTTCCACATATATAAAAATTAAGCAGAATATCTCACTGCCAAAAGATTCTGAATATATAAACTTTCAATAAATACACTTCTTGTAAAGAATATGATTCTTCTCAGACTGTTCTTCAGAGAACATTCTCAGTATATATCTTTCATTTACAAACAAAGAAGTATAAAGGTTCTGCATGGCATAAAGAGGTGAATACTAACTTGCCACAATTATTAAAGAAATTCAAAGATGAGAAAAAAAAGGACCGACTTTCTTTGTGTCCTGAAGGACATTCCAAAGAAATAGAATGGCAGTGGTCTGAATACCCAGTAACATATGATTTATCCTTTGGTATTCAAGGAAAACAATTTTATAATTACTTTACCAGAGTGCCTGAAGTATCCTGAAATCCTTCTTCACACCTGAGCCATGCTTCAGAGAGGGAAGCAGCTGTCCCCACTGTCCTGAGATGTGCTCTTTTAAACTGCAGTGAATTCTCTCCTGGAAAGGATGGGTATCCTGTATCCCAATCTCTTTTTTTCTGTAGAGATCATTTTCAAAGGAAAAAATAAATAAATAAAAATAAACTTCATTAAATATGCACTAAGTTCACAACAATATGGAAACCCAGGAATGGCAATAGTGAAGGCATAGTTTTTTAATATTTCTGAATCCCCAGAAAAAGGAAGAGTAATGAGACAGCAAAACCAACCAAAAGTGTACAGACAACACTTACAACTAGTCAAGGAAGTCCAATTTACAAATGAGTGAGGATAAACAATCAACTCTACAAACTCATGCATGGTATCATATCTCAACAGCAAGAGACTGAGAGAAGCAAAGGAGGACCTGAGCACATAGATATCTGGTGTTCACTAGGAAGTGAAGCAGATGATCTGAAAATGGTTATCTAAAATGGAGTGAGTGATAGCAATGGACTAGTGGTTACCAGAGGGGAGGAGGAGAAATAAATAAAATGTTAAAATAAATAGATAGATAGATAGATAGATAGATAGATGATAAATAGATAGATAAATAAATAAATGTTTAAATAAATAAATAAAATAAAATTTTAAAAAACAAAAAACTAAAAAATAAAATAAAATAGGGTGACGGTATGGGCACCACCCAAGATCAAAATAAGTGAAGGCAGTCTAGGACACTCAAAACTCAGTCAGCCAGAACTACCTTCCCAGACACGGCCTAACACTGAAGCGAGACTATACAGGGAGTGGAATCTTCTCAGTGCCAGGGGATGAAAGAGACAAAACAAAGAAAAGTCCAAATGAAATGGTGGAGGGGAAAAGAGTCATGAAATATCTAAATAACAAATAAACAAGTGGCCGTAGTTTTGCGAACTACAAGGAAACAATAGAAATTATAAAAGCTACCTTGAACACTGCCTCCTAAAAATTCAGAACAACTGTAACATAAAAATAAGCAACAGAAGAGATCAAAGCCAAATTCTATACAAAGTTATTATTAGGGAAAAAAAAGCAGAATAACATCCCAACACACAAAGAAAGCACACCAAAGACATGCCCATAAAATAGAAAAAAAAAAACTGTAACCTACTATAGTCTTTGAATAATGTCATTTGGTTCAATGTCATTTCATCATAATGTTGATGAGAAAATAAAAATTGATTTCTGCCATGACCTCCAGTGCATGTTCTCCCCATGTCTGCGTGGGTTTTCTTGTGGTATTCCAGTTTGCTGACACATCCGAGAGATGTGCATGTGAGGTGACTGGCGTGTCTAAATTGTCACAGTGTGGGTCAGTATGAGTATGTGTGAGTTCATCCTGCAATGGAAGGGTGTCTTGTCCAGGTAGGTTCGTGCTTGGTGCCCTGAGCTTCAAGGATAGATTCTGGCCACACACGACCCTGAACTGGAATAAGCAAGTTGGAAAATTATCACCTTGCTTGTTTTTATTCATTTTTCTTAAATATATGTTTAGCTCATATTTATTTCAATGTTAGAGATGTTTTGGATCTTTATTTAGAAGTTTGGTGATGTTTTTGCAACCAGAAATATATTACTCTTGTTAACCTATGGTAAAACTGGTTTCATTATACATCATTTGCTTCAAGTTGCAGTTTTTAAGAACCTACTGATGATGTAAAGAGGACTTACTGTATTTTGAAATAAGACAAGGCATTCAGATTACCAAAACTCAGAAACAAAATGACAAAACTTAAGAAGTAGAATAAAAAAAAATCATCTCATACTTCTATTACACTAAGTGCAATTTGCATGTTAGAGTGTACTGAATTTGCTTTTTGGCTTAGTGCTTATCTTTGAATATTTGTAATTAGCTAACGATGATTTCGTGTGTTTGGATAGAATATATGTTTGGATAGAATATATGTTGGATAGAAGATATGTTTTTTATGGACCCCTTCAAGCAATCCTAAAGCATAAAAATTTTTTATGGACCCCTTCAAGCAATCCTAAAGAATAAAAATTAATGAAAGCTGAGATACCTCGATATTTAGAAACTTGTTGAGGCTTCTTTATGTTACTTGCTAATTAGTGGTAGAGCTGGATCAAGATTTTAACCCTACTATCTTGTTCAATACTCCTAATAACTAAGAAGGAACCCAAGAAAAAGTAGATATCACAGATAATATTTTAAGAAAAACATAAGGTAATGAGGAAAAAATTTTAAAGTCTATCCTCCCATGAAGATAAAGTAAATGGATTCAAGAGAAGTAGAGCCATCAAGTCTAAGGATCCAACATACAAATAAGAATCCCTGAAGAAGAAAACCAAAGCAATGGAACAGAACACATACTAAAAGCTACAATTCTAAAGACTTTCCTAAAATTAAAAAAAGAAAAGACAGAGAGAGAGAGAAAGAAACTACATATTGGAGTATACCATATATCTGAGAATATCAATCCAGAAGCAATTAAAAAAAGATATATCTTAGTAAATAGAGTTTTAAAAAATATTCTTTGAACCTCGAAGAAAAAAATACAAATGACTGACAAGTAATAAAAATTACATTATCATCAAATGTTGACAGCAATGCTGTATGTCAGAAGAAAATAGAATAATGTGTTTAATATACTCAAAGGAAGAAAATGTGAGTCAAGGAGTTTATATCCTGCAAAAGTGATTAACACTGACTTATTTTCTCCAAGCTTTGTTGTTTTGTTTTTTTTACAAACGTCCACAACAGACATATATTCATTTAACAAGTTTTTAAATTTGCATTTTAAGGACTATTTTAGATTTACATTTGGAATCAAATTAAGGTCAACTACTATGAGTTGATCACCAAATCAGAAATAAAACCCCTCATCAATACCACTGTAGTTAAGAAAAAATAAGACAAATTAAAACATACCATTAAAACTTCCTTAACTAAGAAAAGAACAAATTCATATAAACAAAGTCATCCATAACCTAGGTGGTATTTTAACATATAACAGCTCTATGCATGTTCCCCCTTACATAGAAATCCCTATGATAGGGGCAGAACTGTAAGGCATCTATCCTCAAGAGGTTGTTTACTGTGCAGTTTCCCCTGACAACTCTGAAGAAGCTCACTCAGTTATACAGATCAGTAAAGAAAGTGGAAAACATAATTTGGTTGATTTAAAGCATATATATTTTTTTAACCCCAGAGTACCTCTGTCATGCATTAAATCAGCACAGGTCAGCTCTTTAAAGAAATGTGTGATACCAGAGATGGGGTAGAGACACAGGAGATGAACCTGAAATATCCTGAACCAGAGAGTAAGAGAGTGCTTAAGGAATAATGAGAACGTGTCTAAAGGACACATGAAACTTCACTGACTATCCAGTCCTCTCACCTATCTTTCTTTTTCTAGACAAAACACCTCCCCACCACCACCACCACTGCTTTAGGCACCCAACCTGGCCAAGGTCAATCATAGGACATCAGCCTGGCCACAGTGATTGGTCCAAGGATGACAAAAGGACACAAGCTGAGCCAGTCATAGGCCCTCTCCAAGAGTTTTGTAACTGGAGCTACTAGAGAAGATTCTGTTCTTCCCAACTTGGTCAAGGATGTGACCCCAGGACTCTGAGCAGCCCTGGTGCCCAGCTGCTATGAGCTGCTTGCCTACCAGTCAATCTACTGTGCATTTGTCCAATTTAAGTTAGGCTTCAATCATCAGCTACTGAAAGAGTTGAACTAGAGCACTCAGCAAATATCTGTTCCAAATGAGTGATTCACTCACTGAGTATTCTACAGGTATACAGCTAAAGACAGTTTCCATCTTCAGTGATCTTAGATTCTAAAGATACATATTAAAGAAAGAAGTGAGCCAAGATTGGGCTAATGGGCTCAAAAATAAATATTAATGAGGGAATGTTTCTTGGAGAAAGGTGATTCTGACCCATACAAAAAGAGAAATATATTTTGGCAATGGCTACCATAGATCTTGGATTTTTCAGTACAATCCTACTTCCAGATATCCTGATTTATTACCCTTCAAGAGCATGGACACATCCAGGAAATTTCACAAAGCAGCACAAAATCCTTTCAGACCACATCTTCGGGCTGTGTTACCATGCTGACCTGGTCAAAGCACAGCTGGCCAAGTTATTTACCTTCTCAACATCCAGTTTCTGCATCTATAAAATGGGTAATAAATATACTCACCTGAAAGAAAGTGTGTAATAAATATACTTACCTCAAGACCACCATCAAGATTAAATTGGTGCTAATAACAATAGTATGTAACAATGATACCACAATTTTGGATGTAAAAGAAGAACTAATTAATATTCAAGAGAGTTAAAATGGGAGTGTACTTTAAAATTATACATATTTTATAAAGATGTTTATTTACATTTTCACATTCTGTGATTCATAAAAATATTGTTTTAATCTAATGACCTACTTTAATTATCTCAAATATGAAAAGAAGAAAAAGCTTACTGATTAAAATTCTGTCTTCTCAGAGTTTAAGAAACAGAAGGGAATTAAATGAAAAACTAAGTGGAAAAGGCGAGTTTATTTCAGAGTCAAAGTCACTATTCCATGAGCTGCAGCCCCTCGTAACTAATGCCACTTGCCTTCTCAGCTTTCTCTGAGGCTAGTCAGGCAACTGTAGGGCTCCAATGACAATTAAGAAAGCACCACCCTTCTGATGTGGGGATAGTAGAGTGAATAAATAAAAAATAAAGGGTATTAGAACAAATCTGAGAAGGAAGAATATAAATAAATTAAATTTTCACATGGCATAATGAAATTTCTGAAAACTGCCCGTAAGGTTCATGACTACTTTGCTCATATCTTATTTTCTGCCAGGCTGCCTTTTAACTCTCTTCAATATGATCCAATGAACCCCTCAGGATTCAGTTCAAGGATTATCTTCTTCATGAACCCTTCTGTACTATTAACAGTCATCGGTTATGCTCCCTGAACCATTCTTTTGGAAATTAGTCACATACTACCTTACGAAGTTACTTCTACTGTTACCATACAGAATGATATATTTGTGTGTTTATGTCTTCTATCCCTCTAAAACCAAGACTTCATTTATAACTTATTTTCTACATGTGACAAGTTCTAAAACTACAAGCTTCAGATCTTGCTGGTTTCTCTATTAATTGCTAAGTAAATAACTTCAACGTATGCTAAATAAGTTTAGAGGCTACCATTTGCTCCATTTAAGGAGGTCCATGTTATCTTTTCCATTCATGGTAGAATTTCAAGAAAGCCTATAATTATTCCAATGTTTTAAATGTTCAGTCAAAAGCCTTGATCATGCAGCAGTTTAAACTGACTTCTGTCATCAGAAAAGGTAACAATCGGTTGCCATATTTTGTATAATCATCATATACTTTCAAATTGAAGGTTACTATGGTCTAAGTAGTAAATGCCTAAAATATGCAATTATGCTTAAACTTACAATAAAATAATGGTTTTCGTATTTTCAAGCACCTAAGCTGTTAAAACAATCCAAATTAATTTACAACAGCTATTCTAAAAGACTTTGATGCTAGAATCCTACTTCTGGCAATTGGCTCTCTTGTTTCATTCTTCCTAATGTAATAATGTTGGAAATATATTTTGTTTTCAACATTAAAAAAAAAAAGCAGAATTATTTTCCATTAGCCCTGTATATCAGATCAGAATACCATTAGTCTGAAATTTTTTTTTTCCTCCTAAAATGGAAAATTCCTGTGCTAGAAATCAATTTCCCATTCCAGGTTGGCTATAACCACTCTCCCCAACCTTTACTTGATATCACTCTTAATCCAAGGATTTAAAAGGCAAAAATAACAACAACTGTTAATATTTGAGTAGAGAATGATTAATAAAATAAAACTGGACCCATGTTTTATTTGATCAATCACTCCCTACTCAAAAGCAAACAATGAATTCACTTAGGCTCTCTCCCTTTCCTGCTTCACCACTGTTAAGAAGTTGAGATGCAACAACCTATAAACTCAAATTGTGATAGACCAAGTCTCATAGAAAGGTAGGAGAATATCATCAAGATCCCTTCAAAGGCTACAGATTCAAGTCTTTGTCCCTCATTCCCTCAAAGTCCTCTAACCGAATCTCAGTCTAATAGTTCAATACTAACCCTCCTACCTTGCAGAAGAGGGAAGTCTGAATACAACAGATTTTAATTTAAAAGCAATCAGTTTAAAAAGTATTAAGCCAGTCTTTCAATCAAGTCTTTTGCCTAATTACCATTACCTCAAAAATAATTATATAATCACACACTACTGAATTATAACTGGCTCCAATGAAAAGAAGCACAATGATTTAGCTATCATAGTATATCATATCAGAATACCATTAGTCTGAAACTGAGTATGCTATAAACTAAATGTTTTATTCCAGTTTGGAGAAACATGGCAGAGTGAGAGACATCCCCAGATCTCTCCCCTTGAAACAACAATATGCTGAACATCTAAAACTCAACAAAAAACACCCAAACTGCACACCAGAACATCTGAGTATAGGATCTGTGCATAAGTGCTACCACAGGTCAGAACCCTGAGTGTCAGGTGGTGGACTGGGAGAAATAAAGAAGCTGCCTCTCACAGCCACCAGAGCTCCCTTAGGAAGAGGGAGAGGGGGAGGGGAGAAGGTGTGGTGAGTCCCTGAACAACTCTGCCTGGGAGAGCTGTGAGCTCCGTGTGGCCGGCGGCAGTGCCCAGGCATCAGGGCAGAAAGCAGATAAGCGAGGATGGCAGAGAAACAAGAGTTGATTTTTACCAGCCGTGGTTGCAAAACTGAGGCTGAGCCGCAGGCCCCATCCCCCAACCCAGATGGGCACTCCCCCTATATCATCCAAGACCGAACACCACAGAGCCCCAGGGAAATCTGAGTAAATGCTACCAAAACTGTCATTGACACTGACAGGGACTGAGACTGAAGGTAGTGAGCATGATTAAATATCTATTAGAAAAAAAATAAGGCATTATTAAGGCTTAATATAAAGCAGGGATCCAAGAGACTTAGACCACACCTATTGGAAACCAAAAGAAAAATGCTTTCTTTGCAACAGGCTAAAAAGAGACTTTTAGATAATAAATCTTCTTTCTGGGGGGCAGGAAGGAAGCAGAATATACTTCCATTAATGCCCAGGCGGAGAAATAGCCCATTAAATACCATGAACAACCAAGGAGACGAGGCATCTCAGAAAGAAAGAGAAAAATCTCCAGAGAATGAGCTTACAGACATAGAAATATGCAACTTAAATGAGAGAAATCAGGATAGTACTTCTGAAAAAACTCAGTGAGATCCAAAACAATTTATACCAACAATTTCAGGAATTTAAAAAAACAACTAGATGAGCAGAATGAGTTCTTTTGCAAGGAGACTAAAAAAAACCCAAATATAACTTCTGGAGATTAAAAAACAAACAAACAAAAAAAAAACACTGCAAGAGTTCAAAAATGAAATAATGAGCTTGGGAAATAGAGCTGACCAAATGGAGAAAAGGATCAATGATATCAAAGACAGAAATCTAGAAATATATCAGAAGGAAAAAGAGAGAAACTGAAGAATGAAAAATAAAGAAAGAGAAATACAAGAACTAGCTGATATCATCAGGAGAGGAAACATAAGAATAATGGGCATTCTCGAAGACAAGGAAAAGAAGTAGGGATTAGAAAGCATTTTCAGACAAATTCCTATCACCTAGTAACATTGTAGCTATCAGAACATCGTAGCGCAACACATTATTCAAGTGTCTATAACTGATGCTGGTGTAAACAAACTAACTGGACTGCCAGTCATAAAAAAGTAGTATACTTACCATTGTACTACAATTGCCTATAGTATTCAGTACAGTAATATGCTGTAAGGTTTGTAGCCTAAGAATAGGCTGCACCTATGTGTGGTTGGCTATACCTTCTGGTTTATGTAAGTGCACTCTCTGATGGTTGCACAAAAATGAGATTGCTTAATGACCATTTCTTAGAATGCATCCCTGTCATTAAGTTGCACATGACTTCAAACTTTCAGTTTCTTCCAATGGACTCTTTGTTTACAACAGGCCCTCCCTCAAGTCCATAAAAGAGTGATCCTCTACTTTGTTGCTCTGGACTTGTGAGTGATTTGTCAATGATCCACGTGTCCCAAATTGCAATTCTTTGTTGTTCCCATTTTGCTAGAGAAATACATGGCTATTTCTTTAAGATCAACATTATTTGGTGGCTCAATGGAGCTCCAAAGTAGACCCCCACAGCTCTGAGGCTGGTGAGTAAACTGACAGAGCCCACTGAGCTCACTGCTTCCTAGCTGACACTGGAGTTTGAGGGTGTCTTTCTCCTGGATCCAAGCTTCCACTCTCTTTCCATTTTGAAGCTCTTCAGGGTCTATTCATGATCTAATGTAAGCCTTCATCCTTTTCTAGTTAAGGCTTTGTTTTGTCCAACCAGTACTTAGTTGGCACTTCAGCCTAACTCTTTTGAAATCAGGCTGCTTCACTGGAAATATGCTGGTCTTCAATATGATTCCTTTTAGAACTAGCTGTTCCACTGGAACTGCACCATTCAGCCTTTGGTCCAACTTCTTTAAATTAAACTATTCCTAGTGGAACTTTGCTGGTATTTGGCCCTCAGGCTGTTCAGGCTTTTGCTCAAAAGAAAAAAAAAAAAAAAAACTCTGAAAAGTTGGAACCTAGATATCTAAATATTTTGAAGGCACCTCCCCGTTCAGAGACCCTGGCCACTTTTCTGTTTAGAAACTGGTCCCCCTTCATGCATTTCTAACTAAATGGACCAACTTGACCAAGAATACTAATGGCCATTATGGGGAACTTTTGAATTTCCCAAACTTACTTTTTTAAAAACCAAATTGACAATAGCTTTGAAATTGCCAAAACTGAATGGAACACCTGTGTTGATTGTTATTTTGAGGCTTCCAAACATTACTGAGTCTAAAATCGCCTCTTTACAAAGTAAAATATTACAATTAACTGAGGCAAACAAACAATTAAAGAAAGACAAAATGGCTCCTGAGGCCAGCTTGTTTGTCTCAGGCTGTGCCCTCCAAAATAATCACGCCCCTCTCCTCTGGCTCATTTGCCTGACCAGTGCTACCTTCCTCCTCCTCTTAACCTCTCAGAACCTGTCCCTTTAAAATTAAGCCTTCTGAGTATGGAAAGGCAAAACCCCAAAGATCTTATATTCCCTGGACTAAAGCTGAACTGTTAACTATAGTCAAAGATGTTCCCAAAGCAACTGAAGATCCCCGCAAATTTGCTGAGAAATTTAATATAGTCATTCAAACTTATCAACCTGGTTTCTCTAACTTATATAAGCTAGTTCATACGCTTGTTGGTGAAGGCCAGATCAGCACTGAATTAAAATTGCTGACTAGGAAAATCCTAAAAGATCTCTAGTATTACAATCAGGAGACCAACCCACCGGCTTATATGATCAGGCTCAGGCAATTGCTAAGATACTGCATCTGGTAATTCCAAAGCCTGTTGACTGGAACAAAATTCAGGCTTGCTCACAAAAGTCTGATGAACCTGTTCATGTCTATTAAATTCAACTTCATATTGTTCTCAAAGTCTGGTCTTCATATGTTGAGTCTACTCTCGTAGCTTTGAACTCTATTTATTAAGGGGATGAACTAAGATCATTTTCTATCAGTTAAAAGGACCAGGATAGCATAGAAGACCATATCTACTCTAGACTTGATCAATTTGACAAATAAGCTTGCTTACACCCTAGATGAGCCACCTGAAAGAAATATCACTAAATTTCTTAATTTTCAACTCCAGCAAAAGAAAGCTCTTGTTTGGGAAAATGAAGGCCCCTATATGAAATTAAAAACCTCCTAGTTTATTGTAAAAAAAAAAATTCAGGACACTGGAAAAGAGATCATCACAAACTTAACCATTTCAGGCATCTTCAGCCTTCTAAACAGCTTTCCAATATCTTCCTAATTCCCAAAGACAGGGCTCCAAGGAACTAGAGGGGCTGTTTCCAATCCTGCCTTTTAACTGGCTCAGAGATACCACTCTCCAGATTGGGAACGAATCTCTCTGCCCTTATTGACACTGGAGCCACAATCTTGAAACTCAACCCCACAGTTATAAAACATTCCTGCCTTGGAGTACTAAAACAGTTCAAATAGTGGTGATAGCTAATAAACCTCAACAGATTATTGTCTCTGTACCTATCCCTTTTTGTTTGGGCTTTTTGAAAGATATTCAGCACTTTTTCCTAGATTCCTCTGTCCCTATTTGTATTAGAAAAGTATGCTTAAACTCCTTTCCCAAAAGGGGGAAATAATTCTAGAATTTGACAGTAGTCATCAAACTAACCAATCAGATGAACTAAGTCATCCTTTAACATCTTTTATTTGCTCCATTTCTAACAACCCTACAGCTGCATTTGGGAGCAGTGATCATTTGTCTTTAGTAGATAAGTTACAATCCTTTTTAAGGGCAAAATCATCAACCATTATTCACAGAATCCACAGTATCAAGATTCAAACAGATTCCTCCTATCGAGATTCGAATAGATTCCTCAAAACCCCTTCCCAGAAGCAATCAATATCCCACTAGTAAAGAAGTCCTTTAAGGTATAAAGCTAGTAAAGAAGTCCTTTAAGGTATAAGGTTAACAGAAGATTACAAGGCTCAGGGCCCCATTATCCTTAGTGCTAGTCCCTGTAATACTTCTATTTTACTGTGAGAAAACCCAATGTCAAGGATGTGAGTTTGTCTAGGATCTCCAAGCAGAACACAACACTGTTATCTCTCAAAACTGTTGTTCCTAACTCTCATATGCTATTAACATCCATCCCCACTAAAAGTAAATTCTTTACTGTAACTGATTTATGCAGTGTATTCTTTAGCATTCCAGTTGAAGGAGCTAGCCAATATGTTTTTTGCCTTTACTTGGGAAGGAAAACAATTCACCTAGACAATAATACCTTAGGGTTTTACTGAGAACCCTTATTTCTCACAAATCCTGAAGGTCGATCTGGATGATATAAAGTTTCCTAGGGGTTCTACTTTGTTGCAATATGTGAAAGAATTGCTTCTTTGCTCTTCCTCCCAAGTCTCCTCACAGGAAGCATCCACTTGCTAAAATTTTTAGCCCTTAAAGGACATATGGTCACCAAGGAGAAACTGCTCAATATTCAGGGCATCTGATATCAGAACAAGGGCTGTACCTAGGTTCAGAAAGGCTTGATGGTGTCCTAAGTTTCTCAAAACCCACAACTAACCATCAGTTGCAAGATTTTCTCAGGCTAGTTGGTTACTGCCAAAATTGGATCCCAAATCTCTCCCTTATAGCCAAACCTCTGCACATTTTACTGAAGAACAACAACCCCAACCCATTATGGGGAGAACAGAACAGCATAGGCTTTAAAGAAGAGTTTAATGAACTCACCTGCCTTTGAGCATCCCAATGATCAAATCTCCTTTTTTGTATATGAAAAGGAAATGCCCTTGGAATACTCACCCAAAACATGGGTCCATCATTAACCCATGGTCTATTATACAGAAATTGATCCCTGTGGCATAGAAATATCCTTCTTGTCTTAGAGCCAGTACTGCCACTGCCCTTTCGGTTAAAGAAATCGAAGAAGCCTTTAACCATCTTTGTACCCCTTTCAGAAGGGCTCCTGAATTATCACACTCAACATTTTGCAGTCAGCCACCTAACCTCCTAAGAAATCCTTTTAACTGCTCCTCACATAACCTTTCACATTGTAATAAACTTAATCTTGCTATTCTTCTCTCCTCCATTACTGAAAAAGCACCTCATGATTGCTTAACAATGATAGATCACCTCTTGACCTCTCCTGATTATCTGCAAGAAACTCTTTTGAGTAACACTGACTTCTCATGGTTCACTGATAGTTCTTATTTAAAAGGTGGCAATGGCAAATACTGCTGGATATGCAATATTAACACCCCCTAGATGTAACTACAGTGGCACCTTTGCCTTTGGCTACTACAGCCTAGCAAACCAAATAATACAGGCTCACATGGGCTAGCACCCTAACCAAGGGCAAAACTGCCAATTTTTATACTGATAGATGTGCTTTCAGAGTAGCTCATAATTTTGGAATGTTGTGGAAGCAATATGGATTCCTTAACTTGAAGCAGAAATAAAATTTTAAATGGCCAGTATGTTCAGGCAAGAATTGTTGTATAGTACACTTTCACCTGCTGCTTTAGTTATTATTAAGGGCATTCTAAACTGGATACTCTGGAAGCTAAGATAAATCACCTTGCTGAAACTTCTGCAAGGAATGATGCCCTTAGAGGAGCTAACAGAGGTCAAACCTCTGTCTTGGACCAAAGAGATATTTCCCCAAATGATAACTTTGAAAAACTGGCTAGAGAAGGTCAACAACTGGCCTCAGGGTCAAAAACAAAACAAAACAAAACAAAACACAAGATTGAAAATTCAACTATTGTGGATTTCATAAAAAGATAAAGCTCTAGTTGGGGCTAATTAACAATCCAGTCCTACAAGAAACACTATAATTCCCATTCCTAATTAGTATACATGTATTAAACCACTGACCCAACTACAAAAAACATTAATTAACACTGATGAGGAAATATTAATAAGGTAGCAAAAACTGCCTACCTCACTTGCTCTACTCGCCCAATACACAACCCAGGGAAGACTTTTGCACTACTCCCAGACACTTTAAAATGCCCAATGGACCATCTGAGGTTTGGCAATTGGACTTCATAGAGCTTTCCCCATTTTGATTATGAATATATTTTAGTCATGGTCTGCATGTTTTCTCACTGGACTGAGGCTTTACCTTGTACACGTGCTACTGACTATTCTATGGAAAATGTCCTTTTGGGAAAGATTATCACTACCTGGGAAATGCCTCTCAAACTCCATGGTAATTGGGAAACCCAATTAACTGGTCAGGTGTTTTGACAAGCCTGTGCTGTTTGGCAGGTTTTACAATACTTCCACCATGATTACCACCCTCAATTCTTTGGTTTAGGCGAACACACTAATGGTATTAAGACTCACTTGGCAAAATTTGTAGAGACCTTCCAAATATGTTGGCCTAAAGCAATGCCTTTGGTCCTTCTAAATCTCAGACGCACCCCTTTGGAACTCAACTCTCACTCTGAGATAGTCATAGGCCTCTGCTTCTTTTTGATCTGCAGCTTTAAAAGGAGATTATAAATCAACATTTTAAAGATCTAATTGTTTTTATTAATATTAACCATGTTCAAGTAAAGCAATCTTTACTTTGTGTCAGGAAGATAAAGACCTTAAGCAACACACTTTGCAATCTGGAGATTTCATCAATTGGAAACGACACCTCCAAGACCCTCTTCAACCTTGTTGTAAAGATCCCTATCAGGTACTGCTAACCAACCCTTGTGCCACCAAACTCCAGAGAATGGACTACTGGATTCACATGCTGCATCTAAAGAAACCACTAAACCCTACCTGAACCTACACATCATCTGATGACCTGCAGGTGAAAATTTTCTGAAATTGAAGCAGACAACACTTGATGAGACAGCTTTCCAAGATGTTCAGACCAGGCCAGTTAGAAGTTTTAAAATTCACAGAAGTCCTTCTTCATCTAGACTATTAACTGACTCTGGATTCCTATCCAAATTCGGTCTCTGAATTTGCAACCTATGGGTTGTATTACTGATAAGACATTTTGTTCCAGACATTTTGAGATAAGGACACAACATCCAAGAAAGGTTCATCCTGGCATCAAGGAACAAAAGGCCATTGAATCCAGAAAATCTGACTCTTGATCAGCGATGCTTTCAGAGAAAGAGCTTGATCAAATGGGGGACATGTAAAAATTAATAAACAGAAACTTCATTTAAAATGAAATCAAAAGGCTAGGAAAGAACTCTCACACATGTGTCACTCAAAGCACACTACTGACCCCAACAGGAAGAGATGTACCTTGCATACTACTTCACTACCTCTGCAGGAGGAAAAGATTCCTCTTTGACTTTAACAGCTCAATCTATGGGAGACTGCCATAATTCAGCCAATTAAAATCACTATATCTCAAACTTTCAGTTTCCTCCAATGGACTTTACAACAGCTCTTCCCAAGTCCAAAATCGTTCCTCTCTTTTGTTTCTCCGGACTTGTACATAGTTCACCATTAGATATGTGTTCCAAATTGCAATTCTTTGTTGTTCCCAAATGAACCCATTTTTCTGGAGAAATATCTGGCTATTTGTTTAAGGTCAACAAAAATATATTAAACTTGTAATATGCATATGTGAGTGTATACAATCATACACACAACAATAATAACAACACATACCCTGAAGCAGGTTCTGACTACTAAAGAAAGAACAAAAAACAATTAAAATGCTAAGATGACTTGAGGCCATTGTCTTCAAGAGTTCCCTAAATCCTTGAATGATAAGGCAAAAGTGATCAGTCAAAAGGCAAACTGAGTCTTTGGTATCCTATCACAAAAGAATATGGTATTAGAATCCTACATTTTTGCTATCTTACTCTGCTAGAGTGGAATTAATAAAAAAGAGTCCCATATAAACAAATAGACCTTAAAGTTTGAGAACAAGGTCTTACCTACTGTATACTGGACCAAATTACTTAATGCCTAAGCAACTGGCTGGCTATTATACCGGACATCTTTTAAAGATCACTCCCCATCTACAGCCACACCAGCCTGAACAAGCACGATCCCGTCTGACAAGGTCCTTGCAATCTGTGAGGTCAACCAAGGGTTGCCTAAATAAATAAATAAATAAATAAATAAATAAGGTCTCTTCCATCATAGATTTGCTAAAAACAAGTACCTGGTAAACAGGCATTAGGTGAAGATGTTCAATGAATGAAATATCTAAATATCCATTACCTTATATGTGCTTAGACAAAGCTTGAAAACACCCTAAGCTTTTACTTCTGGCTATCAGGCTCCGTGCAAGCAAGAAGCATTGGTGAAAGCACAGTTGTAAATAGCTAAATGTTGAAGGAGAGCCCCAACACAGGGCCAATCTGCAAACTGAGAGAGCATTTTTTTTTTCTCAGTTTCTTTACATTTAAGAAATGAAAAACACTAGCTGACCACTAAATTAAAGGACAATAGACTTCAGCGGTAACACAGACAAAAAATGCAGACCTCAAAATACAGTTTAGGAAAGTCACTAAACAAACATACAACACATATGCAGCAACAACAAAGTCTGTGGAAGGGAATAATCTCATTTCCAGAACAGCCATGTTGTAATTATGACCAGGTTTCAACAAAATCTTAAGAGGCATTCAATGAAACAAAATATAATATACAGTAGGAAGTTCAAACACTGATTGAAAAAGACAAAGATATTGAATCAATTATCTTAAATATATTCAAAGAGCTACAGGAACTAGTGGGAAAGGAACTAAAGGTAACTAGAAAAAGGAAATATCAATGTAAGAAATAAACAATATCAATGAAGATAGACACTATAAAAATGAACCAACTAGAAATTGTGAAGTTGAAAAGTATAAAACAAAAAATTGACTAAAGGTTCAATAGCAGATTTGAAGAAAGAATTGGTGAATTCTTTGAATATAGGTCAACTGAGATTATCCAGTCAACTGTGAGATTAGCCAGCCAAAGAGAGCAGAAAGGAAAAAGAATGAATAGCAATGAACAGAATGTAAGAAACCTGTAGAATCCCATCAAGAATATCAATATACACATAATGGAAAGAGGAAGGAAAAAGGGGCAGGCAGAGTATCTGATGAAGAAATGGCTGAAAACTTCTCAAACTTGATGGAAGACATGAATCTACACATTCACAATGCTCAGAAAATTCTAAGCAGGATAAAATCTAAGAAAATTCACTTTAAGACACATTATAGTCAAATCGCTTATGAGTTCATATTGTTTGAGACTCTCTCTGCACTTTCTGGGCTTGTATGTCTATTTCCTTCACTGGGTTAGGGAAGTTTTCCATCATTATTTCTTGAAATAGGTTTTCAATTCCCTGCTCTTTTCTCCTTCTGGTACCTCTCTGATGTGAATGTTGTTACACTTGATGTTGTTCCAGCGACCCCTTAAACTATCCTTATTCTTTTGGATTCTTTTGGGGGGCGGGGGACGGGCTATTCTGATTGGGTGTTTTGTGCTACCTTATCTTCCAAATTGCTGATCTGATTTTCTCTTTCACCTAATCTACTGTTGATTCCCTCTAAAGTATTCTTTATTTCAGTTATTGTATTATTCATTTCTAACTGGATCTTTCTTGTGTTTTCTATCTCCAGTTTAACGTTTCCTATCTTTTTGTTAAAGTTCTCAGTGAGATCACCGAGCATCCTTATAACCAGTGTTTTGAACTCTACATCTGGTAGATTGTTTGTCTCCACTTTGTTTAGTTCTTTTTCTGAAGCTTAGTTCTGTTCTTTCATTTGCGACATGTTTCTTTGTCTCCTCATTTTGGCTGCCTCCCTATACTTGTTTCTATGTATTATGTAGAGCTGCTATGTCTCCTGGTCTTAGAATGGCCTTCTATAGTAGGTGTCCTGTGGGGCCCAGGGGCACAGTCTCCCTTGTCACCTAAGCCGGGTGCTCCAGGTATGTGCAGTTTTGTTGTAGTTGAGCCTTGGCTGCTGTCTGCACATCAATGGGAGGGAGTAAACCTCAGGCTAATGGATATGTGAAGACTGGCCATGACTAACGTGGAGAAGCTGTTGTGCAGGGGCCAACCCTATGAAGCAGGATTTGCTTTAACAGGGCTCTGGTGCTTGCCCAGTCTGCCCTTTGGATATATCTTTTGTGAAGGTGGTTGGATAGTACTCTGGTGTGATCTGAAGTGGTCTACCAGGTGTGTTGCACCTGGAGCCTCTTGGGGGTGGGAGTCTGTTGCAAGCTAAGGTCAGCTGCTAGCTGTCCCTTGCCTGGTGCCAGTTGGTATGAGCTACAATGTGATCTGCAGATGGTTGCCCCTTGTGCTAGGCTTGGAGGTACCTGGGAGAGGCCAAGCTGTGAACCGAGGCCGGCTGCCACTAACGCCAAGCTTGGGGATGCTCAGCAAGAGGTACAGGGCACACCAAAGCCAAATGCTGCTTGTTTGTGGTTTGTGAACCTTTGAGACTAACGCCAAGCTTGGGGATGCTCAGCAAGAGGTACAGGGCACACCAAAGCCAGATGCTGCTTGCTTGGGTTTTGTGAACCTTTGAGAGATCTGAAGAAAGTTTGTAGCATGAACTAAAGAGGTCATTTGTATAGGAGGCCTTAAAGTTGGGTGGGGCTGGGTCTCAGGGAATCACCAGGGCACAACAAACGGTGTCAGCAAGGTTCAGTCTGCATGTTAGGTGGGGAAAAGTCTCAACAAAGAAACAATGGCCTCTGCCAGCACTTCTGTCTGGGAGAAAGCTGTCGCTCATCCCTCACCCTGAAGCCAGAAAATTCAGTTCCTCCCCATATGTCCCTGACAACTTTTGCACTGCTGCCCCAGTGCTGAAGGTGAGAAAGTCCGTAAGGAAGTGAGTCCAGGTGCAGGCCCTTTAAGAGGGACGCCTGGGACTCCAGCCACCCTCCGTCTCACTCCATCACAATCTCTGCTGGTTTACACAGCCAGAAGTCAGGTGTACTTCTTTTCCTGACCTTACGACACGGGGCTGGGAAGCTTGGTGTGGGGCCAGGACTGCTCGCTCCTCAGGGTGATCCTTCACAGCCAAGATATCTCTCCCCAATTTTAACCACCACACGTGGGTGCAGGACCAGCCCCTTTCCACATCTCTGCCTCTCCTACTAGTCTCGATGTGGCTTCTTCTGTATATCCTTAATTATAAGACCTGTTCAGCTCTTAGTGTCACATTTTAATGTACACTTAAAAATGGTTAAAGTTATAAACTGTATTATGTATAACTTACCATAATTTTTTTAAAAAATGCAACCCAAGGACTATGCACATCACAATCACCAAGTATGCTTTTATAGATATGTAGGTCCTCAAACTCCAAATTAGAATCTTGAGGAAGGAGAGACCTAAGAATCCACATTTTCACAACCATCTCTAGTGATTCTTATACTACTAAAATTTGAGAACCAACACTAAGTATATGGCATTAGAATTCAACCTGTATGGGTAGATTAAACACAAAGCATTCTCAAGATCAAATTCAAAACTGCAAGCTTCTCTGTATATGCTTAGAATTTCTTATTGGTGTGAAATATATACCATTAGGTACAAAAGTGAAAATATTACTTTTTACTCTGTTGAGTATTTTAAAGACCGAGAAAGAAACTTCTAATGCCTTACAATCCAGTGTCTTGAGTCTACAAGAAGGAAATCTTCAACAGAAGAACATGATGCCAGTCATTAAACACTGCATTCTGAATTCCAATATCTCTTACCTTAACCTGTCCCATCACTGAATCCATCAGTCATCAGTGCTCAAGTCTATTATATTTTTTAAAATATCTCTCTTACCATGACCCCAACTAGCTACCCCCTGCTCCTTTTATTCCCTAGCACACTTATACAGAGATTTGTCAACAAAATGTTTATTCTTCCAACCACTGCAATTTGATTTCTTCATTAACCTTTCCTAAAAACTGTTTTCCCTCTGGTTACTGTATTTCTTCACACAAATGTACAGATATATTTACCTACACTAAATAAGTGTACAAGTGACAAAGAGCTGAACATCAAATTCAACAAACTGGTTCAAAATAAGGAAGACTTCTACAGGTAATGTTCAAAGAGAAAATATTTTTGAAATCTTGGTAAAACTGTGGCAAGATGTAGGCACTAAGTAAGTTTCTTCTCTTTCTAAAAATAAATTAGCTATTGGATAGACAATATTATACACTGTTCTTCTCAGTCGCAGTTTTTAAAAATTATGGAATGTAATCTAGAGCCAGGTTTTCTTAGAAATACCTTTTTAAAAAACTGTTGTGTGTTTAAATCTTCGCAAAATGTTTTCCCTATTTACTGTCTTAACATTATAAAATTTTTTTAAAGAGAGTCACCATGGTCCCACTATTCATCCATTCCAAGAACTAAATACAAACTATGTACCAGGCACCTGGCTACCAACTTGACACAACTATTTTAATATTTTCCTGTCCCATTCAACTCTTCTGATTACACACATTTTGACACATTTTTCAGAGTTGTAAGCTTAAAATAGACAATGTTGCATTCCACTACTTGTTTGGTTAAAGTAACAATTTCTAATGCTCTACACATGTTCTACTCGTTATAAGAATGGAAATTAAAACCTACGAATTTATGAGAAGCCAACGGAAATCTTATTTATACATAAAAATGCATGTTCAGATTTTATCAGAATGGAAAACAGTATTCAGATTAACATTCAAATGACGTTAATACTAATGACATTAAGCTTTAAAATATCAGTTTTGTAATAGATATAAACATTCATAGAAACGAGCAGCAGGAAATACATCAAAATGCTTATATTATCTGATTGTACATTTATAAATGTTTTTTTAAATAAAGTAAATGCCAAAAGAAACAGCTGAAAGAGTTGAAAAGTGTTGCCAAACTTCTGACCTGAACGAGATGGTAGAGACTCGTTTCTCTGCTTCTCCCCACTAAAAAACACTATAATCTCTGAAAATAACACAAGGGACTGTGAAAATTCTAGAAGGCAGTAAGAAAGCAGTACACTGGTTTTAGAGCCCAAAACTGAAGGAAAAACGAAGTAACAGGGTATCTTATATCTTTGAGACCTAACAGACTCAGACTTGATGTTTCCCTATCCACAACCTAGTTCATTCCTCTACTTCGTAAAACAGTAGTTTCTCTGACATCAAACAAGCCCAGCACCACCAAAAAGAGAGAGCAATTCTGGAGCCCTGCTAATAATAAGTGACCAAGGGAAGCACTCTCATTCTCCACTGGGCTGGAAGAGACTCCCCTCCCCAGGAGAGAGAAATCCAGTCAAGCAGCAGGACAGGCATAGGTGATCTCTAGATCCCTTTTCTCATCTCAGAGACAATGCAGGAGTAGGGGCACCTGCTAAAGAGATCCAGCTATAACAAGCAGTCCAACCAGGAAACCTCTGTGACCCCAATGAACTCAGATCTTCCCCACTAGACTCCAAGAGAGAAACATAAGGAGGGAGGGAGGAAGGGAGGAAAGGGAGGGACCAGTAGGAGAGATCTCTACCCTAACAACTGCCTGCCTGGCAAGGGAAGCTTCTTGGACCCTGTGTGCCTGAGACTCTGCTCCCCAACAAAGAGACACCCAGGAGTCCAACTTAGGGAACCACCTTTTGTTCCCTCTGGTTATTTCAAGCAGACCAAAAAATATGCCACCAGATATGCCAAGCAGACCAAAATAACATTGCAATGTTCTAAAATTTAAACTACTATAACTGCACACTAACCACACACAGGCTTTATTTCTTTGATACAGCTTTTTTCTCCAATTCAAACAGGCTTTGCCTAATATAATAGCGTGCTTGCTTTTTTGCCCTTACTCTTCCTTCTTTGTGTGTCTACTCTCTTGTTCCAAGACATGGCAGATTAGTTTTCTGATTCATCCTCTTGAATATCATTGGGAATAAAAGCTGTTCTAAAAGGAATTGTAAAGTTATACTTAACTGTATTTGTGTTAACATTAATCTCTTATGGACTATTCAAAATAATCATAATAAGTATAACTAAATTATGTAGCTAGACCTTGATAATTAGAAAGCAAATGCACTTAGGGCCTCTTCTTCCAACTAGAGGAACTGAACACCATGTCTCATTGGAAGTTTGAAAATTTCATGATAAATTATTGTCCCAAGAGACCATTACAGGTAGATCAATAAAACTTCCATAGAAATGGCAATAAGGAAATGACAGCGGGATTGTAACTGTGATTGCTGAAGTGTTATTGTAGTTTTATGATTGTAACCAATTCCTTTTCTATCCTTCCAATCTCATTCTCATTTTTATGTACACAAAAATGCCTTGTTAACTAATATATAGCTTGCTTGTTTGCTTGCTTGAGAACCCTAGGAACAGACTTCAAAAGAAGCTGACTAGGTTCCCAGACATTTCAGTGCAGTAAGACTGACCACAAAATCCTTCCCTAGATGGAGCAAAACAGCCTCCTCTTGACCAGCTCCAAGATGTTTATCATAGCATTCTACAAAGGACATTTCATCATGCTGACTCATTCCTGAAAAGAGGAACTCCTCATCCACTCCTTGTTAATTCATTTGATCTACTTACTTTCGTGACGGCAGTCCACCATCTTGAATGAATCTGCTTTCCTCCCACCAACACTTGTCTCTCAATTATTGGCTCATGAGGGGCAAGCTGCCAAATCTGAGTTTAGTAACACTATCATTGGAACCACAGTACACAAAAGTAGGCCAGGACATGTGTGCTAAATCTTAGGGTAATTGCCTATTAAAATACTTACGTAGAACCCAGCATCTCCTAAAATAATAGAAAAAATGTCCAGAATGCAATTGGAAATCGCTCTTCATACTAAGAACTGATACTATCAAAAGATGGATGAGAAAATACAATCAAGTGATGTCAACAATTAAATAAAGATCATGAGAATCCCAAAGGTGAAGACAAAGAAATGTAGCTGAAATAGTATTTAAAAATATCAATTTAAAATTTCCCATATTTGGCAAAAAATACAAACCTACAATTTTAAGAAGCTGAAAGAACCCCAAGCAGGATAAACCCAAAGAAATAAATGTCAAGATACATCAAAATTAAACTTTTAAAAACTACAAAGAAAAGTCTGGAAAACAGCCGTGATAAACGATATACAAACTACATGGGGACACCAATTATAATTTTCATTTAATTTTCATTATAATTAGGATTTTCATTTGCAAACTTACAGGCCAGAAAAAAGTGGAGCAATTATTTTTCAGTTCTTGAAGAAAAGAACTGCAACCCAGAATTTTATATCCAGCAATACTGTTCTTGAGAAATCAAGAGAAAATAAAGCCATTTTCAGAAAAAATAAAACAAAGTATTTGGAGTCTAGCAGATGTTCCCTTAAAGACTGGTTAAAGGAAGTCTTCAAACAGAAAGAAAATAATGAAAGAATCTTATGGCAGCAGGGAGGAAAGAAGAAGAAAAGATAAAGGCAGAAATATGCATAAATATAAAAGACAATCCTTTTCCTTGTGAATTGTATAACTCATATACAATGATTGAAACAAAAATTATAACACTAACACTCAAGACAATGATATTTAAAAGTCAGAAAAACAAAGGTATCTAAGTGAAAAGTGAATTTTCTATACTTCACTTGAAGTGGTAACATGCTGCATATGTAGGCTGTGATAAATTACATATGCATATTGTAATATCTAGAAAAACCAGTAAGAAACTATATAAAAATAAACTCAAAAAACTATAAATTAATCAAAACGGAATTGTTCCAGTAACCCCAGAAAGGCAAGAAAAAAGAAACAAAGAAATAATAACAATATAGCAAACTTGAGCACTCGGAGATCAATAATTACCTTACATTTAAATGATCTAAATACATCCATCCATCGAAAGACAGAGACTGGCAGAGTAAATAATAAAATATAAACCAACCATATGCTATTCAGAAAAAACTCATTTTAAGTTCAATACTATAAAGAGGTCAAACATAAATGGAAATAGATACGCCAGGCATTCTTTGACAAATAAATCAGGAGTGGTTATTTCAATATCTGATAAAGTAGACTCCTGGTCCAAAGAAAATTTCTAGAAACAAAGAGGAACATTACACATAATGAGAAAAGGATCAATACATCAGGAAGACATAACAATACCAAACAACAGAACTTCAAAATACATTTAAAAAGAAAACTCATAAAACTGAAAGAATAAATAGATAAATGCGCTATTATAGGTGGAGACTTCAACACTGCACCCCACAACCTCAGCAACCGACAGGACTACTTGATAGAAAATAAGCTAAGTTATACAAGATCTGAACACACAAAAAAAACCCAGATAATATCTAACTGACACATAGAGAAACCCCACCCAAAAAACAAAATAAATATTATTTTCCAAACACAAAATAATATTCACTCAAATAAAGCATATTCAGTAATAAAATGAACCTAAGCAAATACAACAGATTGAAATCAACTATGTGTTGCTTGATCATAAAGATTAAATTAAAAATAAATAAGAGAAAGACAACACGTAAATGCCAAATACATGGATATTAAACAACAAGCTTAACTGATGCATGGATCAAAGAGAAAGTTTTAAAGGAAATTTTTAAAACACACAAAACCAACTAAAACGGAAAATAAAACGTATCAAACTATATGGGATGCAGCTAAAGGAGAACTGAGGGAAAGTCATAGCACTAAATACATTAGAAATGAAAAGTCTCAAGTTAATTTAAATGCCAACCTCAAGAAACTAGGAGAAAAAAAAGAAAAGCAAAAGTAAAAGAATAATAAGGAACAGAAATTAACTCAATTGAAAACAGAAAAATCATTTTTTTAAAAAATCAATGAAACCAAGAGCTGGTTCTTCAAAAAGATAACTACAATTGATAAAATTCTAAGAGTGACAAAAACAGAAATAGAAGATACAAACGACCAATATGAATTTTAAATAGGTGAGATAGCACTATAAACCCTATAGCCATTAAAAATATTTTATAAAACTATAAACATTACACTCAAAAATTCAACAACTTAGAGGAAATCAACCAAGCCCTCAAAAACCACAAACTTCCAAAACAAATGAGATAATAGATAACCTAAGGTCCCTGAAAACAAACCTCTAGGCCCAGATAATTTCATTATAGATTTCTAATGAACTTTTAACAAAGCATTATCATCAATTTTATACAGTATCTTCCAGAAAACAGAGAAAGAATACTTCCATACTGATTTTAAACTAGTACTACCCTAACACTAAAGTCAAAGACAGTATCAAAAAAGAAAACTACAGACCAACTATCTCTTATGAACTTAAATATAAAAAACTTCAATAAAGTATCAGCAACAGTTATCTAATAATGTCTACAAGAAATTACACACCAAGACCAAGTGGGGTTTATTCAAGGTGAGCAAGGCCAATTCAACATTCAAAAAAAAAAAAAAAATCAACCAATGTAATCTACCATTATCAAGACTAAAAAGAAAAATTATATCAATTGGTACAGGAAAGTCACATAACAAAATCCAATCCCATCCATGATAAAACTGTCAGCAAACTCCAAAGCGGTAAACTACCTCAATTTAAGAGTATCTACCAAAAAACCTACAGCTAACATCATACTCAATCAGTAAAGAACAAATACTTTACCTTAGGATCAGTAACCGATAAAAAACATCTGCTCTCGCAGCTATTACCCCACATGGTACCGGAAGTTCTAACACAGCAATAAAGCAGCGAGGTAGGGGTAGGGAGGAGATGGTGGATTTGAGAACATAAAGGTTAAAAAAGAAAACTAGAGACATGATAGTCTATGTAGAAAATCCCAGAAATCTACAAAAAATGCCAAGGACTAGTGAGTTCAGTAAGGTCTCAGGATAGAACCTTACTGAACTCACTAGTAAGTCAATGAAAAAAACCAATCAATCTCGAAAATCTAACAATTAACATGTAGAAACTGAAATTAAAAGCACAATACAATCACTCTAAAGGAAATGAAATACTTAGGTAAAACTTTACCAAAATGTGTACATCTGTATACTAAAAATTTCAAAATGCTAATAAAAGAACACAAAGATAGCCTAAGAAATGGAGAGACACACCAGTGTTAACTGACTGAATGACTGACATACTAAAGATATCTGCCCCAAACTGATCTACAGCTTTCATTCATTTCCTATCAAATTCCAGCAAAGATTTTTTAGACAGAGCCAAGCTGATTTTTAAAGTTATAGGGAAAGGCACAGGCCCTAGTAGAGCTAAAACGGTCTTAACAAAGAAAAAATAAAGTGGGAAGTCACTCTATCCGATGTTAAGGCTTACTTATATATAAGCATACTTCAAAGATGCTGTAGGTTCAGTTCTGACCCACCACAATAAAGCATCATAATAAAGCAAGTTGTAACCTTTTGGATGGTTGAGGTCTTCCCTTCAATTTGTAAAAAATGCAACATCTGTGAAGCACAATCAAGCAAAGTGCAATAAAACATGGTGTGCCTGTAGCTGCAATAATAAAGAGAGTGAATTTGGCCAAGAGATAGACACACAGATGAGTGGAACATTTCAGAAACCCAGAAACAGACCCACATATAATTGCTCAATTGGTTTCTGACAAATATGCAAAAGCAATTTAATGGAGGAAGGAATAGACTTTTAACAACTGAGCATCCAAAAGCAAAAAAAAAAAAAAAAAATCTGAACCTAAATCTCTTATCTTATATAAAAATTACCTCAAAATATAAAAATTAACACAAATTTAAATGTAAAACATTATACTATAAAATTGTTACAAATAAATAGAAAATCTTTAGGTTCTAGAGCTAGGCAAACAGTTCTAATATTTAAAAGCAAAAGCACAAACTATATGGTCTATGGCTATGCCACCCTGAACATGCCCAATCCTGTCTGATCTCAGAAGCTAAGCAGGGTCAGGCCTGGTTAGTACTTGGATGGGAGACCACCTAAGAAGACAGGGTTCTGTAGGCATTAAAAAAAAAAAAAGCACAAACTATAAAATAGACACCATAAAAATTAAAAATTTTGTTACGAGAGATAGTGTTTGGAAATGAACGAAATATTATTATCTGGGATATTTTTTAAAAACTCAAAATTAATAGTAATCTCCCAAAAAGTCCAATTTAAAAATGGAAAAAAAAAAAAAACCATGAAGAGATGCTTCACCAAGATAGATAGATGGTGAGCAAATAAAAACAGGTTCAACATCATTAGCCATCATAGAAATAACTTAAAATCACAGTGAGTTATCATCGCACACCTATCAGAGTGGCTAAAATAAAAAAATTGATGAGCAAACTTCCAGAATAAGGTAAGGACCTCTAATAACCCATTCCTCCATAAAAGAAATGAGAACAGTGGCCAAAAATAGTCAAAACCTTATTTTTCAGAACTCTGGAAATTAACCATAGGCTTATAATAAACTGAATAGCATTTACTCAAGAAAAAGAACTGAATCTCAGTTAAAAAAAAGTGAACTTTGTGGTGTTTTAACTTGCCCTAGTTTCCTGTCCCCTAACTCCATGGTAAGTTTAAAGAACAGCAGCCTTGTAACCAGAGTAGCTGTGTAAACCGGCAGCCCACCAGTCACAGGAGAGAGCAAACTAGGTTTAGAGTTCCTCAAAATGCCCCATCCTCAGAGTACTATCACTATTTGACCTGCCCAGTAGCTCCTGAAAAAAAAACCCTATTCACAGGACTTATCATAATTTAACCTGACTCAGAGCTCACTCATACTATCTCCCAGGTATTTGTCTAAAATAATCAGCAGCAATTTATTAACATTACAGCTGCCTGAAGCAGCAATAGCGATTTAACAAACTGAGACTGCCCAAAAATACTTAAAAAGGTAGATCTGGAGAATGAGGTGTCCATAGGCACTACTGAAAAGATATGACACGTTCCTGGGGATCTAGAATGCTACCTGCATGTACAGGGTAGCGTGCATACCAAGGAAAAACCTGAGATGGTCCCATTCTCTCAACTCTGGATAACCTTGAGGCCCTGCACAAGAAGGGAAGGTTAAGTTGGTTATACACTGACAGAGCACAGAAGGCATGCCCCAGTGAACACAGAGTCCCTCAGTAAAGGATGAAAGACATTGGCTCATGTCATTTAAGGAATCTCTGTCCAATAATTCACAGACAACTAAAGCAACCATGGAGTCTTCAGCAGCTACACACAATAGGGAATATGAACTTTACAAAATTAGTCTGAGAAAATCATTAAAACAAATAGCAATGACAACAAAAAGAAATTGGGGTGGGGGGATTTAAAGTCCAGAGTTGTCACATTATATTATTTAAAATGTCTAATTTACAACAAATATATATACATATATACACATACATAATATACATGAAGAAACAGCAAAGTATAACAGGGAAAAAGCTGTCAAGAGAAAATGTACCTGAAGAAGCCCAGAAATTGGATTCACTAGGCAAAGACTTTAAACCAACTATTATAAATATGCTCAAAGGAGGGAAAAAAAAAAAAAGAATATTATATCAAAAAAATTAAAAGAAATTTAAAAATACCTCACCAAATATAAATAGATATAACAATTATTAAAAAAAAAAAAACTAGAATCAGATAGAAATATCTGAAATGAAATATTCACTAGAGGGGCTCAATAGCAGAGATGAGGCTGACAGAAAAAACTTTAAGATAGGACAAAATCGAGATTATCCAAACTGAAAAACAGAAAGAAAAACAGAATAAGGAAAAATGAACAGAATCTCAGAGACCTGTGGGATACCATCAAGTATACAAATATACATATAATAAGAATCCTAGAAAAGGAGAGAAAGTAGCAGAAAGAATATTGAAGAAATAAAGCCTCCAAACACCCCAAATTTGATGAAATACTAATTTATACACCCAAGAAGCTGAAAGAACTCCAACTAGCATAAAGTCAAGGATATCCACCCTAGACACATCATGTCAACTGGTCAAAAAACAAAAAGAAATCACGATAGCAGCAAGAGAAAAATGACTTATTATGTAAAAAATCTTCAATAAGATTAACAGCTGACTTCCCATAAGAAATCATGAAGATCCCCTTGAACAAAAGCAGAATATACATTCTTCTCACATAAACATGAAATATTCTCCTGGACAGACTATATGTTAGGCTATAAAACAAACCTCAATTAATTTATAAGATCATATTAGTAATATTCAATTTAACAATATTAAAAAATTAACAAATAAAACTGGAAAAATCACAAAAATGTGAAAATTAAACAACACATTCCTTAGTAACAATGGATCAAAAAAGAAATCGCAAGAAAAAATTAAAAGATATTTTGAGAATAAAAACAAAACATACCAAAACTTATAGATGTAGCTAAAGCAATTCTTGCAAAGAAATATGCAGATGTAAATGCTCAGAAAGAAATTTAACTGGGTGGTGAACACACAATGCAATACACATGATCTATTATTGAAATGTACACTTGAAAACTATACAATTTTATTAACCAATGTCACCCCAATAAAGTCAATTTTTTAAAAAGGCCTCAAATTCGTTACCTAACCTTTCACCTCAGAAAACTAGAAAAATAAGAACTAAACCCAAAACAACCAGAAGAAAGGAAGACCAATTAAGCAGAAATAAATGAAAGAGAACAAAACAATAAAGACTACAAAAGTAACCAAAAGTTGGTTTCTTGAAAAGATCAACAAAATTGACAAATCTTTAGCTAGACTGACCAAGCAAAAAAGAGAAGAGATTCAAATTGCAAATATCAGGAAAGAAAGAAAGAGGGAAGCACTACCAAACTTACAGAAATCGGAAGGATTATAAAGGAATAATAAGAACAACTATTTGCTCACAAATTAGATAACTAAAATAAAATAACAAATTCCTAGAGACACAAACTAGCAAAATTGACTCAGGTCAAAATAAAAAACTGAATACACATAAAAAAACAGATTGAATCAGTAACTTCGAAATATATGATAAAACCAAGGCTAAGATAGCTATGTTGAAGAAATGCTGCAGAAAAATCAGACTGGCAAGAAACCAAGGACCACTTGGAGAATTAGAGAACTCAGGTTTATTATGCCAGTGGTCTCAGAGGGGATAGCGCTCTGAAGATCTGGGCCCCCGAGCTCAGATGCAACTTTGCTTTTATAGGGCTTATCTGTTTAGTTACATTTGGCCAGCTGGCATGAGCCAACTGGTTAATTTGTCCTCACATAGTTACAAAGAGTTACAAAGCGGGAGATTTTCAGTCAGGAACTCAGGCAATACATGTTATCTAGACAGGACAAGCAAAAAGGAGGATGAGTCTTTGTTAATTTCAAGGTCACTTTGCCCTTTGGTCTATGGGGCAAGCATACTTACAGAAGCAAAACAAAGAGCTGATTATACAGTTAGCCATCAGAGTGGAAAATTCCTCTTCAGCTACACTGGTGATTTACACCGAACATTTTAAAAAGCATTAATTCCAATCCTTCACAAACTCTTCCAAAAAATAAATAAATAAACAAATAAAAGAGGGACTTCCTAATTCATACTATGAAACCAAACACCCTAAAAACCAAAAACAGCACAAGAAAACAACCAACCAGTATTGTTTATGAATATACACACAAAAATCCTCAACAAAATACTAGCACACTGATTCCAGCAACATATACAAATAGTCATACAAGATAATCAACAGGGATACAAGATTGTTGTAACATTCCAAACTGAATCAGTGTAATATACCATAATATAAAAAAAAAGTATTAAAATAACAGATCATCTCAATAAATGCAGACAAAACAATTGAAAAAAGTTAACCTTTCCGTAATAATAATTCTCAACATATCAGCCATAGAAGGATACTTCCTCAATCTGATAAAGAATATCTACAAAGAACACACAGTTAACATTATATGTAACTGTGAAAACACAATGCTTTCCTCCATAAGGATCAAGAAAAGGATGCTAGCTCTTACCCCTTATATTCAGCATTGCTCTAGACGTTCTAGCCATGGCACTTAGGTGAGGTAAAGAAATAAAAGATACCCAGATTGGAAAGGAAGAATTAAACCATCTCTATTCAGAAATGATACAATTTAATATAGAAAACCCTAAGGAATCCACCAAAAAATATTAAAATGAATGAGTTCAGTAAAGTTGAAACAAAAAACTGACACTAACAAAAATCAGTTGTATTTATATATACTACCAATGGCCAACCAAAAGATGAATTTTTTAGAGAGGTCTTACGTGGCAACAGCAGGAGAACACCAAACTCGCCTCATCCCACAAGCAAATTCAAATATACACATGTATAGAGAGCAATTACTCTTGACAGAAAACTGACGGTTAAATGTACAGCTTCTGAATAACAAACAGGAGGAAGAGACCAGATAGAGAAGGCTGGGAAATCACAGGAACTCTCCAAGAGCTGTGGGAACCCTCTAAACCAAAGGTGCTTGTAAGCACCATTGTTTACATCCCCCTCCACTTTGATAGGGCAGGCAGGAGCTCTATTCCGGTGCTTTGGCCTACCTGCAAGTTACCAGCTATATTGCTCAGATCCTTCTGGCTCCAAACGAAAGGAACAAAAGGGCGTAACATAGGCACATAGCCTCCCTGACAGAGCTGCTCCCATCCATAAGCACCCGCCTAGCTCCAACCAGCTTGCCAAAACCCAGTGCACAATGCCTACACAAAGGTCATTTCTATACAAGACCGCTTTCTGTAGAACAAATGAGAAGTTGTACACAGAAAGCTGGGGAGCCTATGAGAACTCTCCGGGGACTGCGGGAATTCTCTGAGGTTAGAGGTGCAGGTTAGCATCATTATATAAGTCCTCCTCCACCTCCATAGGGTGGGCAGGTGCTCTGGCATACCTGTAATGTCACTGCAGCCAGATCCCAGACAACATCACCCAAGGGCATTTTGGCTCGAACACAGGGAGCAAGCAGGATTAACAGAGCATTACCACATAAACCTCAGCTCCCTACTTAGAACTGCTCCAGCTCAGAAAGCCAGAGTCTGGGACACTGTAGGCACCCACTCGGTCCCTACCAACCTGCCAAAATCACGTGACACACACAGCCTACATGGAATCTGCTTTTATGTAAGGCCACTTTTTCAAAACTGGGAAAGATGTTATTTGTCTAATTCATATAAACAAATATAGAAAAGTCAAACAAAATGAAAAGACTGAATATCTCTCAGGTGAAGGAATAAGAATTCCCTGCCCCCCCTCCAAAAAAAGAAACTCTTAGGAAATGAAGATAAGTAATTTGCTTGATAACGCAAAGAAAGGGTCATAAGGATGCTTACCAAACTTGAGCAGAATAGAGGAACTTAGGGAAAACTTCAACAAAGAGTTAGAAAATATAATGAAAAACCAAGCTGACCTGAAGAATACAATAACTAAAATGAAGAATACATTAGAAGGGATCAACAGCATTTTAGCTAGGACAGAAGAACAAATCAGAAATCTGGAAGACAGGATACTGGAAATCAACCAACTGGAAGAGCAAAAAAAAAAAGACTTTAAAAAAAACAAGGCTAGTTTAAGAGAACTATGGGATGACATGAAATGCTCAAACATTCACATTACAGGCATCCCCAAAGGAGATGGAACAGAAACTTTAAAGAAATAATAGCTGAAAGCTTTCCTAAGCTGGTAAAAGAAGCAAACATCCAGGTGCAGGAAGCACAAACAATTCCAAACAAGATGAACCAAAAGACAGCCACACCAAGACATGCTATAATTAAAATGCCAAAAGTTAAAAATAAAGAGACAATTTTGAAGAAAGCAAAAAGAAATCAATGTGTTACATATAAAGGAAACCCCATAAGGCTATCAACTAATTTCTCAGCAGCAACTTTACAGACCAGAAGGGAATGGCAGGACATCTTTAAAAGCTGAAAAGAAGGAACCTACAATGTAGAAAGGTTTACCTAGCAAGTTATCATTTACAATTGAAGAAAAGATAGAGTTTCCCAAAAAGTAAAAAACTTCCTCTCCATTAAACTAGCTTTACAAGAAATGTTAAAAGGTCTTCTTTAAACAGAAAAGGAAAGGCAATAATCAAAAATAAGAAAATATAAGAAAAAGGAAAATCTTACAGGTTAAGCCAAATATTTAATACATACAGCAAAAATTTAAAAAGCTGCTATGAAGGTCAAAAGAAAAAAGTTTCAAACTCAACACAAATGACAATAAATGGTCAGCAGATACACAGCACAAAAATATCTAAAACAAGAAATCAATGCCATAAAGCGTGGAAGAGAGAATAAAAATGTCGTGCTTTTATTTTACCTTAAATGCCTATCAGCTTTAAAGACCGCTATAAACATACAATGATATACATAAACCTCATAGTATCACAAACTAAAAACCTTCAAAATATACACAAAGAATAAAGAGAAGTGAACCCAAACATAACACTAAAGAAAACCAGCAAACCACAAGGGAAAAGATAAAGAGAAGAACAGAAAGAACTATAAAAACAACCAAAGACAGTTAACAAAATGGCAATGAGTACATACTTATCGATAATTATTTTAAATGTAAATGGATTAAATGCTCAAATGAAAACACAAGGTGGGTGAATGGATTTTTTAAAAAAAAGCATGACCCATCTATATGCTGCTGCTTATAAGAACTCAGTTCACAGAAAAAGACACATGGAGACTGAAAGTGAAGAGATGATAAAACATATTCCATGCAAATAAAAATGAAAAGCACATTGTGGAGAAAGTATTCAGATAAAATAGAATTTAAAACAAAAAATGTAAAAAGAAATAAAAAAGGACATTACATAATGATAAAGGGGTCAATCCAAGAGGATATAACAATTACAAATATCTATGCACCCAACATAGGAGCACCTAAATATATAAAGTAATTATTTACGAACCTAAAAGAAAAAATTCACTGTAATACAACAGTAGGGGATTTCAATGACTTTCTGACATCAATGGATAGTTCATTCAGACAGAAAATTAATAAGGAAATAATGGTTTTAAGTGTCACATTAAACCAGATTCTTTACAACAAACAAACAGGACAAACAAGCAGAGACTCATAGACATGGACAATAGACTAGTGGTTATCAGAAGGTGAGGAAGAGCCGGGGAGGTAGATGAGGCAAAAGGGATCAAATATGTAAAACTGGAAGTTATGTAAATTATATCAAGTGAATAAAATAATAAAAATAAAATAAAATAGTGATTATTGATTAAATAAATAAAATAAACCAGATTGCTTTAATAGACAAAACATTTCATCCAAAAATTGTAGACCAGAGATTTTTTTTCAAGTGCACATGAAACATTCTCCAGGGTAGATCATATATTAGGCCACAAAATAAGCCTCCATAAATTCAAGAAGACTGAAATTATAGACAAAAATGGGGTTCTATGGACAGTATTGTCATAGGGTGATCTGACCATAAATTCCTAACTGGGAAGGTCATGGTGGGTATTCATGCCCAGACATATAACTTTTTTAGTAGAAAGTTTATCTTTGCCCTTAAGCAAGCCCTGTCCATTGTTTCTGTGCATCTAGGTTAACATATCTATTACCTCCTTTTGGGACCCCTCAAGAGAGCACATAACTTTTTAACTTATCCAACTCTGCCTTTGCTTTCTACTACTTTCATGTATTCTTCCTTATGTTACCTCCTTAATTTCAAATGCAAAAAAGAAAACTATAAAACTGTCATTCTCAGAGGCACTTGAGCTCTTGCTTCTTCTCAGCAACTGTTGTTAGTTTGGCTCAAATAAAATCTTATAAAAATTCTTACATGTTTGCATGTTTTATGTCAACATCACACCAAATATCTTTTCTCACCACAGTGACATAAAACTAGAAATCCACTACATGAAGAAAACTGGATAAAACACAACTAGGTGGAGACTAAACAATATGCTACTAAACAACATGCTACTAAACAATCAATGGATCAAAGAGGAAATCAAAGAGGTAATCAAAAACTATCTTGAGAAAAATGAAAATGAAAACACTACTTTTCAAAATTCATGGGATGCAGCAAAAGCTGTTCCAAGGAGAAGTTCATGGTTATACAGGCCTACTGCAAGAAACAAGAAAAATCCCAAATGAACAATATAACTCTACACCTAGAGGAACTAGAAAAGACAACAAAAACCGAAAGTAAACAGAAGGAAATAGTTAATAACAGAGTAAAAATAAACAAAATAGAAATTAAAAAAAAACAAAACAGTAGAAAAGATTGAAAAAACTAAGAGCTTGTTCTTTGGGGGGAAAAAAAAAACCAAATCAGCAAACCTTTAGCCAAATTCATCAGGAAAAAAAGAGAGTCCAAATAAATAAAATCATAAATGAAAGAAATTACAACCAACACCACAATAATGTAAAGAATCATTACAAAATGCTACAATTATATGCCAAAAATTCGACATCGTAAAAAAAAAGGATAATTTTCTAGAAGTATATAACCTTCCAAGACTGAACCGGGAAAAAATAGAAAATCTAAACAGATAAATTACTAGCAATGAAATTAAAGAAAAACTCCCAACAAATAAAAGTCCAGGACCAGACAGCTTCACAGGTGAGCTCTATCAAACATTCAGAGAGGAATATCAGGCCTTCTTAAACTATTCCAAAGGAAGGAATGCTTCCAAACTCATTCTATGAAGCCAGCATTACCCTGATATCCAAACAAAACATTACAAAACAGGAAATTAAGGCCAATACCCTCAATGAATGTATATGACAAAATTCTCGACAATATTAGCAGCCCAGATTCAACAATATATTAAAAAGATTATACACCAAGATCAAGTGGGATTTACCCCAGGGATGCAAGGATACTTCAATACCCATAAATGCATCAATCTGATATATCACAAAATAAAGGATAAAAACCATATGATCATTTCAATAGTTGCTGAAAAAGCATTTGACAAAATTCAACATTCTTTTATGATAAAAACTCTCAACTAAGTGGGTATAAAGGAACATATCTTAAAACAATAAAGGCTACATATGACAAACCCACAGCTAATATCATACTCAATGGTAAAAAGCAGAAAGCTTTTTGTCTAAGATCAGGAACAAGTGTTCTTAGAGCCACTTCGACTCAGCACAGTATTGGAAGTCCTAGTACAGCAATCAGATAAGAAAAAGAAATAAAAGGCACTCAAATTGGAAAAGAAGAATAACTGTTAAAACTTTCAAATAATATAATACTATATATACGAAACCCTAAAACTACACTAAAACTATTAGAACTAATAAATGAATTCAGTAAAGTTACAGGATATAGAAACAATATACAAAAATTTGTTGTTTCTATACCCCACTAACAAATAATCATACGGAGAAATTAAGAAAACAATCCCATTTACAAGTGCATCAAAAAGAAATACCTAAGTAAATTTAACCTAGGGTGTAAACCCTGTCCTCTGAAAATGATGTGACATTGAAGAATTAAAAGGAAGAAGACAGAAACAAATGAAAGACTATACCATACTCATGAATTGGAAGGATTAATATTTTTCAAATGTCTTTACTACCTAAGGCAATACACAGACTCAAGGCAAGCCCTATTAAAATACCAATGGCATTCTTCTTGGAACTAGAACCAAAAATCCTAAAATTTATATGGCACTACAAAAGGTGTGAAATTGCCAAAGAAATCTTGAAAGAGTAAAGTCAGAGGTATCATGTGCTCTGATTTCAAACTACAATAAAAAGCTATAATAATTGAAACAGTATGTATCGGCATAAAAAGATACGTATATCAATGAAATAAAAGAGAGCCAAGAAATAAATCCTCACTTACATAGTCAATAAATCTATGAGAAAGAAAGCAAGAATATAGAATGAGGTTAAGACAGTTGGTTCAATAAGTGCTGTTGGGAAAACTGGACAGATACATGCAAACGAAATGAGATTGGGCCACTTTTATACCATATACAAAAATAAACTCAAAATGGATTGAAAATTTAAATGTAAGACCTGCAACCATAAAATGCCTAGAAGAAAACATAGGCAATAAACTCTGACATCACTCTTAGCAATATCTTTTTGGATATGTCTCCTTGGTTTAAGACAACAAAAAGAATAAACAAATGGGACTACATCAAACTAAAAAGTTTTTGTGCAGTAAAGAAAACCATCAACAAAACCAAAAAACAATCTACTGAAGATATTCACCAATGATACATCTGATAAGGGGTTAATATCCAAAATGTAAAAAGAACTCATATAATTCAACACCAAAAAAACCCAAACAATTCAATTAAAAAATGGGCAGAGGAACTGAATAGACAGACATTTCTACAAAGAGGATGTAGAGATCACCAATAGACATATGAAAAGATGCTCAGCATCACTAATCATTAGAGAAATACAAATTAAAACCACAATGAGATATCACCTAACACTTGTCAGAATGACTGTCATCAATAAATGAACATATAACAAGGGTTAGCAAGGATATGGAGAAAAAAAGAACCCTTAGGCACTGTCAGTGAAATTGTAAATTAGTATACTATATACTACATAGTACTGAAAACAGTATGGAAAGTCTTCAAAAATTTATAAATAGAGCTGCCACGTGATCTAGCAATTCCACTTCTGGGTATTTATCTGAAGAAAACAAAAACATCAATTCAAAAAGTATATGTACGCCTATGTTCACTGAATTACGTGCAAGAGCCAATAAGAAAGCAACCCTGGTGCACACTGATAGATAAATGTATAAAGAAGTTGTGATAAATATACACAATAAAATGTTAGCCATAAAAAATGAAATCTTGCCATTTGTGATAACATGGATAGACCTAGAGGGTATTATGCCAGGTGAAATAAAGTCAGAAAAAGAGATAAATACCGTATGATTTCACTTATTTGTGTAATCTAAAAACAAAACAAATGAATAAGGAAAACAAAACAGAAACAGACCCATAGATACAGAGAACTGATGGTTGCCAAAGGGGAGGGGTATGGGGAATGCGGAAAATGATTTTTTTTTAAGTTGTATGGCTGAGCCCCTTGTGATTTTAATGCCTCTAATATTTTTGACATCGGACTGCTAGGTGCCTGCACCTAATCACAGCTACCTTGGAGATATTCTTTCCTTCTCAAAAACAAACATAAATTGTAAGATGCTGAGATTATCCTCTTGCTTGACAAAGAGACATCAGATCAGCTACACAAAATTATATTGGGAACAAAAAGAGGAGAGCAAGAAGTGTGGTTAACATGTGAAAAAAAGGCCTTATTAAGAATAAAATTAATTCTGGCTGCCAAATACTAGTTAAAAAAAAAAAGACCAAAAAGGTTCTAAACTATGATTCTATCTCTATCACATGCTTGAAATGACAATTTTTTAAATACTTTTTTTTAATTATAGTTGACATACAAATATATTAGTTTCAGGTGTACAACATAGTGTTTAGACATTTATATAACTTACAAAGTGATCGCCCTAATAAATCTAGTACCCATTTGATACCAGTTATTACATTATAGACTATATTCCTTACGCTATACATTCTCATAATTATTTTCTAACTACCAATATGTACTTCTTAATCTCTTCCCCTTTTCCACCCATCCCCCCAACCCTCCTCCCATCTGGCAGCCATCAGAATGTTTGCTGTATCTGTTTGTTTTACTTTTTTGTTGTTGCTGTTTTTTAGATTCTGCATGTAAGTGAAACCATATGGCATTTGTCTTTCTGTCTTACTCCACACAGCACAATACCCTCTAACTCCATCCATGTTGCTGCAGATGGCAAGATTTCATTCTTTTTTATGACTGAACAATATTCCATTGTATACCACCTCTTCTTTTCCCATTCATCCATGAAAGACACTAAGGTAGCCTCCGTATCTTGATTATTGTAAAAAATGCCACATGAATGCCATATGGATTCTCATGTCTCTTTGAAGTACTTTTGGGATTTTTTGGATAAATATCCAGAAGTGGGATTACTGGGTCATCCTCTGACTCTTGTGACAGCATTTGTTTTAAAGTCTATTTTGTCTGATATAAGTATTGCTACCCTAGCTTTTTGTTTCCATTTTCATGAAACAACTTTTTCCATCCCTTTACTTTCAGTCTTTGTCTTTCCATCTGAACTGAGTCTCCCATAGGCAGTATATGTAAGGGTCTTGCTTTATTGTCCACTCAGCCATTGTCTTTTGATTGAAGCATTTAATCCATTTACATTCAAAGTAATTGTAAATAAATATGTAGTTATTATATTTTTATTATTCATATTTTTTTTTCTTTTTTCTGCTTAAAGAATTCCCACAACATTTCCTATAACACTGGCTTGGTGGTGATGTACTCCTTTAGCTTTTTCTTGTCTCTGGGAAGTTCTTCATCTGTCCTTCAATTCTAAATGATAGCTTTGCCAGGTAGAGTAATATTGGTTTTAGGTCTCTGCTTTTCATCAGTTTGAATCTTTCATTCCAATCCCTTCTATCCTACAAAGTTTCTGTTGAGAAATCAGCTGAAAGTCACATGGGAGCTCCCTTGTAGGTAACCGCTTTTCACTTGCTGCATTTAATATTCTCTGTCTTTAACCTTTGGCACTTAATTATGATGTGTCCTGGTGTTGGCCTCTTTAGGTTCATCTTGTTTGGGACTCTGCACTTCCTAGGGTTCTATGTCTATTTCCTTTGCCAGGTTATGGAATTTTTCTGTCATTACTTCTTGAAATAGCTTTTCAATTCCTTGCTCTTGCTCTTTGCCTTCTGGTACCCCTATGATACAAATGTTGGTACACTTGATGTTGTCCCAAAGATCTCTTAAATGATCTTTTAAAAAATTTTTTCTTGTTGCTGTTCTGATTGTACGTGTTCTGCTACCTTAACTTCCAAATGACTGATTTGATCCTCTGCTTCATCTAATCTAACTGTCGATTCCTCCTAAGGTATTCTCATTTCATTTATTGTGACTGGTTCTTTTTGATGTTTTCTATCTCCACTTTTATGTTCTAGATCTCTTAAAGCTCTCATTAACTTCATTTACTCTTCCCCTAAGTTCACTGAGCAACCAGTGCTTTGAACTCTATATTGTCTCCATTTCGCTGAGTTCTTTTTCTTAAGCTTAGTACTACTCTTTCATTTGGGACATGTTTGTCTCCCCATTTTGGCTGCCTCCCTGTTTGTTTCTATGTATTAGATAGGGCTATGTGTCACAGTGAGAGAGGAGAGGAGGCATCTGAAAAAATGCAAAGGAAAGGGCCTGCAAAAATGATCAACTGAGCCAGTTCAAACTGCCCTCTTCTCCCCTTCCAGGACTCTCCAGCTAACATGTTTTCCCACAGCTACCTCCCCCACCTCAAGGACTCTACAGCTCACATCTGTTGATTCATGGCTTGCCAACCAACTAATGTCCTTCTTCATCTCTGTAGCTGTGTAGGAATAACAAGACTGTATAAAATTGCTTGTTATGTTACAATCGGGGCTCAGCCTTTGGATAGGTATCCACTTAGCAGGTTCTGGCATTAGTAAGTGTTACTTCCTACTTACAGCCTCAACGTCCCGTCTCTTTGTAAGAGAATTCTATAACAGTGCTGGTAACATCAAGGTTGCAAGACAAACGACCTGTAAGACCAGTGGTCTGGAAACTCCTCCCCTGCAGCCCCCTTGCCCGAAGCTCCCCCTCGCCACTCTGAGTAAGGAGAGATATGTGAAATCTCAGACAAAGGATCACACACCCCTTGCATGGACACTGCAAGGGTATATAAGCTGTAAGAAATCAAACCAAGGGGAGATCATGCTTTGGGTCTGTTGAAAGCCCCATGCTCTCTGCCAGCATTAAATTCTCCTTCCTCTAACAAAGTTGTCTGAGCATCCAATTTCCTCTGTCAGGTGTCACTTCTTGCAAAACCAGTCTTAAATAGAGTGGCCTTAGTAGTAGGTGTCCTCTGGGGCCCAGTGGAGCAGTCTCTCTGGTCACCTGAGCCAGGTACGTGTCTAGTATGGATTGTGTCCCCTCCTGCTGAGCTTTGGTTGCTGTGTGCACTTCAATGGGAGGCACTAACCCTCAGGCTGATTGTTTGGACTGGCTGATGACTACAGTGGAGGAACTGTTGTGCAAAGACTGACCCTACTGACCAGGATTCGCTTTATCAGGGCTCTGGTGCCAGCCCAGTCTACTCTTTAGATGTGTTGGTCTCGAACATGGCTCCATGTGGTGCTTCAGCTCACACTGAAGCCAAACACTGGGAATGCAGGCCAGAACCTCCTGGGAGGGGGCCCCACCACAGGCCAAGTTCGGCCAGAGGCTGTGCACTGCCCAAGGACATCAAGCAATCTGAAGATGGCCACCACCTACACTGGATTTAGAGGTAGCTAGAGAAGTCCAAGTCATGAACTGAGGCTAGTGTGAGGCTGCCACTAGTGCCAGGCTTGGGGCTGCTCAGCAAGAGGTATGGGGCACACTGAGGTCAGATGTTGCTTATGTTTTGTGAACCTTTGAGAGGTTTTAGGAAAGTCCACAGCATGTGCCAACGCAGGCTGTTTGTATGGAAAAAGCCAGTGGAGGCGACTTGGGTGGGCCTACACATTGGGTGGGGCAGAGCCTCAAGGACTAACCATGTCAGGGTGACCACGGTTAGCCTGGTTGATGGAGACTCAGAGATAGTGGCTACCTGCATCTGCACGCTGTTGGCACTTTTTTCTGAGAGAAAGCCACCCCTCCAGCCCTTGCCCTAAAGCCAAACAACTGCAGTTCCTCCTCGTATGTCCCTAGTGCCTTTCAAGCCGCTGCTCCAGTGCTGGAGCTCGAGCAACTCAACAGCAAGTAAGTCTGTGCCCGGGCTCCTTAAGAGGAATGTCTGTGACTCCAGCTGCTCTCCATTTCACTCAGCCACAATCTCTGCTAGTTTTCACAGCCAAAAGTTGTGGGGACTTCTCTTCCCAGCAATGGAACCCTGGGCTAGGGAGCCCGGTTTGGGTCCAGAACCCCTCACTCCTCTGAGGGAATCTCCACAGCTGAGATATCCCTCCTGATTCTCAGTCACCACACACGGGTGTGGCACCAGCCCATTCTGAACCTCCCCTCCTCCTAGCAGTCTCGAGGTAGCCTCTTCTGCTTGTCCCCAGTTGTAGGACTTCTGTTCAGCTAGACTTCAGGTGACTCCCAATTATGGCTGTTCAGTAGTTTTGATGTGGTTGAGAAGAGGCAAGCACAGCATTTACTTACTCCGCCATCTTTACCAGTGAAATGACAAATTTGTTTTAATGATAAACAAATTAGTTTTTGCCAGCAGTTAGGAGTGGGAGTTATTGGGAGTGAGTGTGATTATAAGAGAGCCTTGTGCTGATGAAAGCATTCGGGTAATCTGACTGTGGTGGTGGATACACAAACCTACACCTGATAAAACTGTATAGAAATAAATTAAATACATACACCTGAAGAAATTTGCATAAAATCGTGAATTGTATTCGTATCAATATGCTGGTGGTCATATTGTACTATACTTTTGCAAAATGTTACTATTGGGGCAAACTGGGTAAAGAATACATGAGATCTCTCTGTATTATTCCTTGCAACTGTATGTAATTCTATAATTACCTCAGTTTTAAAAAGTAATTGCTTCTCAGGGACAGGACTTAGTGCAAAAAGAGGTAGGGTAATGGATTGCTGGTTTTCATGAGAAACTTGTTCATATTATTTTATCTTATCTATGAGCACGTATTATTTTTATTTAAAAAATGCTTTACCCTTAAGTGAGGTATATATGTGAAATACTTTACACGTAGCAAGTCTATGATAAACGTTAGCTCTCTTTCCTTTAGATTTTAAGAAAAGGGCAACCTCTAGACTAAGATGTCAATACTAAGTTGTCTAATGTTGAGAGGTAGAGCCACTGGTAAGTCATCTAATGGGATTACCAAGAGCTAAAACTGGAACAATAAGGTACTCCTATCAAGTTAACTATGACAGAATCTCTCACAATCACTAAACAACTTTAAAATTAAGCCCTCTTCCTATTTTTTCGACAAGCCGAAAGAAATAATTCTAGGGAAATACAGAGGCAAAGTAGTAGAGGATGTACCACAGCTTCTTCCTCATAAAAATCTTTCATTATCACAGTGTTTTATTATTAACTGCTTTCATTATCATTAACACTGAGTGCTTAGATGCTCGGCACATCATTTTATACATTCTCTTCTATTGTTTAATCCTTATACCAAGCCTGCAAGATAGGTATTATTCCTATTTTATAGAAAAAGGAACTGCACCTTAGAAACCTTAGGTATATTGCCCTAATCAGAGAGCATGTAACATGTCAAGATTTCCACCCCTCCCCCCGCCATGTATGGCTAATTCCAGAAATAAAGATTCCAACCACTGATTTTGCATTATCTCACTTTAACAAAAATGTCTAATAACTATCATGTGGACCTTCCACACAAAAGTACCACCAGTTGAGTGTTTTACTGGACTCTGAGTATAGGCTCTGAGTATCTAGGAATTCACTGGGACTTTTAAGTCTCAACTCTGCTTACTTAGTCAAAGTCACTGGCCCCCCTCTCATCGTGACGTCTCTTCTGCCATCCTGCACTCTATGGCCAACTCTTTTATTGTTACCTTTCAAGCATTAAGACCCATATCCTTCTATCAACTCACTTTACCAATTACCAACCCACAGGGCTACCATAAAAAGATCCCAAAATGAGAACAGCCCCCTTCATATTTTATTACATGTCTTTGGTCAATGCTGGTAAACACTCTTATTCATTTTCTAGCCCTATTCTCTCTCTTTCTCTCTTTCTCTTTCTCTCTCTCTCTCTCTCTCTTTCTTTCTTTTCTCTCTCTCTCTCTCACACACACACACACACACACACACACACACACACACACCTGAGTTCCATATCCACACTTCCCTTTACCTTTCCATGTCACCGTCATAGCTCAAGTCTTCGTATCTTCTCCAAGGTTAAAAATCAGCCATTATAAACATCAGCCAACCTCACATCTACTGAGCTCTCCTTCTTCCCTAGTCTCGGAGAAAAAAAAAACAAAACTGTTTCTATTCTCTAAAACCAAATGCTTTTTGTAATTCAATCATTGTAGGATAGTAAAAAGGTCCTTCCTTACATTCTCTACTGACTTCTTCCCTCCAGCTTCAAAGAAGCAAAATGTTTTCCTTTCTTGAAAAAGAAAACTTTTCATTTAAAATGTAGCCTGTGTACTCTTCAATTCAAAATGACATACAGCAGTCCTCCATTATCTATGGGGAAAACATTCTAAGACCCCCAGTAGATGCCTAAAACTATGTTTTTTTTTCCTACATTTATCTTTTCACTTAAAGGAAGCATGTGATGGCCTCTCTTTGGCATATCCAAATTGCCAACATCACGACTCTTGCACTTTGAAGCCATTATTAAGTTACCTGAACACAAGCAGTGAAATACCTTGACAGTCGAAATGCTAACATAGAAGGATACTAAGTGACCAATGGGTGGGTAGCATATACAGCATGGATATGCCAGACAAAAGAATGATTCATGTCCTGGGCAATGCAGAGCAGGATAGCACAGATTTCATCATATTACTCAAAACTGGTGCCTGATTTAAAACTTGTAAACTTTTATTTCTGGAATTTTCCATTTAACATTTTCAGACTGCAGTTGACCATAGGTCACTGAAATTGCGAAAAGCGAAATCAAGGAAAGGGGGGGCTACTGTTCACACTGTATTTAATTAATATCTACCATGTACTCAACATTATGGAAGAAGTATCAGAAATAAAATAAGTTTTTGTGATAAGAACCCAAAGGATTAGAAAAGGAAAAGTGTCCTTAGGAAAATATAATTTTCCTTTATTTCTCTCTTATGACCTTGCCAAAATACAGTCTTTATTTCGGTGGGAAAAGTGCACAGAGACAGGGAATAGCTATAATTAAGTCTGAGGAGGCTAAAGAAACCTTGAGAATGAAAGGAGGATCCAGATAACTCAAAATTAAGTTAACTGGTAGAGAAAGGGAGTATATGTGATCAGTCTTGGCTATTTAACAAGGAAAGGGAGAACACAAAGCAAAAAGAGAAAAAAGAATCATAGCACTTGAAGGGACAATAAGGGATCTAAGGCAGGAGGGAATGAACTAAAATACTCCCAGCCTTTGAGAAATTTACAACCCTAATCTCTCCCTTGGGCTTAAATTTCACATATCTGTATATCTTAACATCAAGTAAGAAGCAACTAACTCTCCTCAACCTTCCCTTTCTTCACAGGTTCAACTTTTGAGTCACCATTGATTTTCTCCTCTTCATCTTTCAATTTAAGGTGCTTAAATCTCATCTTCCTTTTATAAACTACCAAGTCAGTCCTTTCTCAATGCTATTCCCAATTCTACCACTTTAGTCCATAACCATACCAACTTTCCTTTTAAGAGTCCAGAAAAAAAAAAGTCCAGAAAGATCAATGCAGCTTGTCCAAAATTGCAAAATTAGTTGAAAATCTAAGGCTGGTACCCATCCATGTCTTCTGACCAAGGTATTTCCCCATGTTTCTTCATACCTAGAATACCTGCAAAGCTTCTGAACTACTTCCCCTTTCACTAATTCGTCAGATATTTATTATGTTATCTAATATGTACAAAGGATTATGGGAGACAATGGTGTGAAGATGGAGTCCCTAATCTTACAATGTCTACATTATAAGGGAATAAAAGCAGAGATACAAGTAAACCTAATACAAGACATGAAGTTATAAGAATACAAAGTCCCAAAGGAATAGAGAATAAAGTTAATTTCCAACTGGGATGATTAGAAAGAAGGTGGGAATCTGAGGTAGACCTTGACAGATGATTAAGGTTTCAATAAGTAGAAATGAAAGAAATGGCATTACTCCAAACCAAGAACATGAGCAAATACCAAGAGGCAAGAAAGTACCATGAAAACAGCAGTTTATATAGAGGATAAATAACGAACGAAGTTGTAAAGTTAAGGAACAAGGCATGGCCACATTATGGAAGATGTGAATAACAGGCTATGAGAACCTAAACAAAAGCAAGGTCTGGGGCTGACTACCTGGGTACAAATCCTGGTTTCTTCACTTAATTGCTATGTGACTTTGGACAAATTACTTAACCTCTCTGCTGTACCTCAGTTTCCTTATCCATGAGATGTGATTAGTAATACCTATCTCATAGAATTGGTGAAAGAATTAAATAAATACATACAAAGCACTTAGCACAGGGTAAGTCCAATGTAAATTATTATGTAGTCAATAAGAAGTGAAATGATGCGTAAGCAGAGGAATAATATAATTAAAATGGCACCTAAGGGAAAGTTATCTCAGAGGAGGGAATGGGAGCATGCTACCTAGTTCCACACAAATATCCCAAGCATGAAGTACTTTGGGCCTGATGTAGGGTGACAGAAATGAAAAAAAGAAAATTCCTGGGTCAAAACTATTGGGGTAACCAGCCTCCAAGATAGCTCCCTATGATCCTCACCTCTTGGCATTCACACCTCTTATATGCCCTCATACTATACGGGGTTGATCTATGTGATAGATAGATTAGGACAGAAAAGATGTTGTCACTTCTGAGATTGTTATAAAAGACACCGGGGCCTCTTTCTTTGTTGAACGCTCTCTCCTGCTCTTAGGAAAGCCAGCTGGCCACGTTGTAAACTGCCCTATGAAAGTGGCAAGGAATTGACACCTGCCAAGCACATAGGTAAGCCTGGAAGTGAATCCTCCAGTCTCAGTAACCCTTAATTTGACTGAAATTCAGAGTTATGTGGGAGACACTGAATTAGAACTACCCAGCTGAGCCATTCCCGGATTCTTGACCCTTAGAAATTATGAGAAAATAACATTTGTTTTTAGCTGCTACAGTTTTGAGACAATCTGTTACAGTTTTGAGACAATCTGTTACACAATAGATAACTAATACAATTACTGTAAAGAAAAATTGATAAGGTCTGGAAAATTGATGGATAAAGAGGGCAGAAGTGAGGATCAAATCAAAAACACTAAGATTTCTAAGCCAGGATCTAGAGTAAGTACCTGGCATTAAGTTTCTGATTGCCAAAACATCCATTTCAGAAGACATCCATCTTGAATAAACATTTGGCCAGCTATATGACACAGCTATTAGCAAAACAAAGAGATAAGGAATTAGGCCCACGAAGGCCCCTCTTTCAGAAAGCCCTGGATAACTAACCATTTGAGTGACCCCAATTATCCCTTCTGGTGCTCTAATTCCCACTCTTAATGCTTCAAATTAGCCAATAAGAGAGAACCCAGGAAACCCTAGGCACCCCACCCTCTGACACTAATAAAGGCAGACCCCAGGTTTGACTGCCCTTCCCCACCACCTACCTACCTACTCCTCCCTCTTTTCTTCTTTCTCTCTTTCTCTCCCCGCACCCATTTCTCTCTCTCTCCCCGCACCCATTTCTCTCTCTCTCTCACTCTCACTTCACCTTGCTGTGTGGCCCTTGAGTATGCAATGTACCCTCCAGGACCAGTGAGTAATAAATCTTGTTCCTCAAAGTTCCCTGATGATTTTTGATAAAGTGCATCCTGCAATCATGAGAACCACAGGTCTGGCCCAGCCACATTGGTTCCGGTGGAAGGAAACGTCTGTAGGGGCTTGCTACAAGTAATATGGGCCTAGACAAGTGCCTTTGGCATTTCTAGCCAAGAGTATCACTATCAATAGGCTGAGACCAATAGGAGGAACTGTTAGGGCCTAGTGGACTAAAGGTGAGAGAATGATGACTTCATGATAAGCTGACTTTGAACGCATGGGAAAGGTCAAATACAGATCTGAAAGTCATCTATGTAGCAATGACAGCTAACATCAATGTATGAGATTGCCCAGAACAAACTTGTAAAATGAGAAAAAGCACAAGGTCAAAAATTAGAATATGGCAGGAAGGCAGTAAAGAAGTAAATGAGCAGTTGCAAGACAGGAAGAGAATCAGTATAGTAACATTCATGGATGCCCCCCAAACAAACGAACAAACAAACAAATAAATGCAGGTGGTAAATATGTCAAACGCTACAGTGAACAAGTAAAAAACATATTGGATTTAGCAATTTCATACATTTCCTTGGCCTTTTTCCACATTTTAATATTTCTGAAATCAGGGTGTGACTTACAATCAATAGGTATGTTCAACATAGGTTCCTTTGCTCTGTAAAATCAGATACGAAATTGACTGTGTGTCTGACAATCAATGGTAACCCAGAAGCAAGGAAACATGGTAGGATAAGGAAACTGAATCGGCATATGTGGAACATTTTTTCAGTTAGTTTTTTAGTAAAAAGAAGACACATCAAGAAAGTAGGCACCGTTTACTTTTGTTTTGTTATGCTGAGACGGGCATAATTGTAAACAAGAAATATAAATTGCTTTACAAAGGTCACATGCCAGGACAAAAATAAATTCAAGAACAAAAAAGCGCGCAAATACAATATTTTAAATAGCACTCATGCACTATTTCTTACACACACCCCGTGCCCACTGTGGCAGACGCTGGTATCACAGACTGGCAGCATTTAGCTTCAGACTTCTCGTCCAATGAAACAGGAAGAGTGAGTCAGAAGTTTAAGGTAGAAAGGAAAAGTGTGGTGACATATCTGGGAGGGGAAACGGCAACAACAGAGCCATTCCAATATCTACTGCCGTGTTATAACACTTGGTGTGTCTCAGAGAGACAAAAAAAAAAACTGCCCAACATCAGCGAGAGCAAATATATCTCACACGCTTGTTCCAGATGTATCTCCAGTCGCTCACTCCCGTCACCCCTAAGGCTGCGAACCCGAGCCTTTCCCAAGGAGGTAGCTCTTCCCTCCACACCTCGAGAGAGCCCCTCTCCCTGACCCCCACGTCCGACCCGGTAGGCGCGACTCCAGACGGCCAGTGGAGGGCTCAAACCGCACACTTAGGCAGGAGACCGACCTCCGAGCAGCACTCCGCGACGCCAGCTCGGTCCACATTCACCAACAAAACCCGCCGCGGCCTCGCCAGTGATCCCGCTAGCATAGCGCCCACCGCTTGACCGTGCCAGCCCAGGGCCAGGCGGATGAGGTGTAAAACCGAGCCAGACCCGCGGCCCCGCGGAGCCCTCGGGCTTCCAGACCATAGCGTACCTTCCGGCCGCGAGTGTTACCGCCACGGGGCATTTCCAAAAACACCACTCGCAGGCGCGTGGCCTGCCCAGGCATGCACCGCCTCCTCAAGGTACCAGAATTCTGCGCGCAGCCAACCGCCTCAGCACGGCAGTGCGCGCTGCAATTGGCGGGCGCTCGGGCGTGGCTTCTTTTGACGCACCGCCCTCTCAGCGCTGCGCGTCCCAGCGCGTGCTGCGATTGGAGGGTGTTCGGACGTGGGGCGGGGCTTCTCTTCCACAATTCACTTTTCTGGGCACAAAGGAATGACTGCGTGTGGTGTAACCTTGTGCAGTAAGTTGTTCACCAGTTTTGAGTCAGAAAGGGTCTTCTGGTGCTCATCCAACTTTCTTGCTGGGGCTCAAGATCCTGTAGAGCGTTCTCAGCAGCACACACTGTTGGAACTTGCTCCTGGTGGGAGAATTGGTGGTCTGGTGTCTCATAGGGAGGTCGGGGTGTGTAAGCTTCCAAGTGTTGTTTTTCAAATAAAGCTCATATGTGGTCTGTTTTGTCAGTCATTGGTTGACATTAAATAAAAATAAAATGAAAACCTGAAGTGGGTTATGAATTCAGTAATCAGTATTTAAGGAATATGTTAAAAATGTTAACATCCACTGCTGAAAGTCTTTAAGAAAGGTTTATTGAGACAAAATTGCTAGCCAAAAAGAAAACCAGTCTTGGAGCATGTATCTAGTGTTGAGGTAAGAAATGTCCAGACGTGTAGAGAAGTTTTGTGAATTTGAGCCAAACTGAAGACAATTGCCAAAAGCCCAATGGATTGAGAAAATGTTCCAGAGAATAGCAGTTTGAAGCTTATTTTATACATTTATTTTTTTAATTTTTAATTAAGTTTATTGGGAGTAACATTGGTTAATACGATTATATAATTTTCAGGTGTACATTATCATTTGACATCTGTATATTCTATTGTGTATTTACCACCCAAAGTCCAGTTTCCTTCAGCTACCATATATTTCATCCCCTTTACCCACTTCACCATCCCCCTAAACCCTATATTTGACGCCCTTTACCCCGTCTATATCCCCCGTCCTCCCCTACCCCACTAGTAACCACTAGTCTATAGTCCTCTGGTAACCGCTAGCCTATAGTCCATGTCCATGAATCTCTGTTTGTCCTGCTCATGTGTTGCTTTTAGGTTTATATCCCACATATAAGTGATATCATATGATTTTCAACTTTACAAAGAACTCATACAACTCAATAACAACAAAAAAACAAATGATTCAGTCAAAAAAATGGACAGAGGACCTGTACAGACACTTCTCCCTAGAGGACATACAAATGGCCAACAAATAGATGAAAAGATGCTCAACGTCGCTAGCTGTTAGGGAAATGCAAATCAAAACCACAATGAATTACCATCTCTCACCTGTTAGAATAGCTATAATCAACAGGGCAAGTAATAACATATGTTGGAGAGAATGTAGAGAAAAAGGAAACCTCATACATGGGTGGGACTGCAAATTGGTACAGCCACTTTGGAAAACAGTATGGACATTCCTCAAAAATCTAAGAATTAATCTACTATATGATCCAGCAATCCCTCTACTGGGTATTTACCCCAAAGACTTGAAAACCCATACCTGAAAAGGTATTTGCACAGCGACGTTCATAGCACCATTATTCACAGTGGCCAGGACATGGAAGCAACTGAAGTGTCCTACGATAGATGACTGGCTAAAGAAGCTGTGGTACATATATACAATGGAATATTACTCAACCATAAGAAGAAATGAAATACTGCCATATGTGACAACATGGACGGACCTGGAGATAATCATGCTAAGCGAAATATTTTATATATTTAGAATCAAAGGAAGAGAGTAAAGAGGGTTACATGAAATTCATTGGTTGTAGATTATGGGGGAAGGGGAAAATCTCAGATTGAGTAAAAAGTAAAATGGAAAAAAAAGTAAAATTGAGAGAGACATGTACTTCTTTTACATTGGTATGTACAGGATAGTTAATAATTAACATTTACAGCACAAAGATGGTATTTGAGGAAAAAGATAATATTGAGAGGTTCTGTGATCTAGTGCTCTGGTGTAGTGGGTGTGCCCTGAGGGGGTCTGGAAAATGAGATATCTCTGACATTTCAAAGATATATTATCTTAAATGCGAAACAGTAGACAGGCTCACTTAAGGTAAAGATTCCTTTGTCAAGGAAGCTACAGATCTAGCTGGGATATGACTATCCATCATGACCTGCTTTTAATTAGGTTTTTCTGTTTTTGTTAGAACCATCCTATGGGGTTACTTTCAGTCTCTGAGATCTCCCCTGACCCAAGATTGTCAAGTTTAGTATGTGACCCTTTTTCGTCCACACTTGGTAGTAAAGACATGTCCATTGTCTAGGAGTTTACAAGCATTTTTTAAAAACATTCAAAGGAAGTTGGGGAAGAAAGATGCAGTCTGTCCGAAATTTACACAAGCTATAGGCAAAAGGGTTGGAGAAAGTGAAGTTGGCCAGCTTTGATAGACATAGAGTCCACAAAAATGTCTGCTCCTGTGGATTGGCTGTAAATACAGTCAGGAAATCCCACATGTAAACAAGAAGTAGAGGTTCCTGGAGTTTGATGGTGCCTGGATAAAATAATCTACAGGACTAGCCACCAGGAAATGAATCTGAAGTTCCAACGGACATAAAATATGAGCAGCCTTCCATTAGTTGGCCCCAAACCATTAGCAGATTAACAATTCTGTCTCTTTCTTTCACTATCCTGGCCACTGCAGTTTAATTTAGAACATCTCAGGATTTTCTCCTAGTCAAATGGTTGTAGTTGTTAATAACCAGAAAAAGGAGCATTATTTCCCCTTCTATTGTTTTTCAGGGTGGTAGGTATCCAAGCAGAAATTCTCAAATTTTGGAGACATCAAAATTAACAAGAGGATTTGTTATATTGATGCAGGACAAGGCAAATTTCCCCTACTTGGTAGAGGAAGACCAAGCCCTGCACCAAGAGAAGAGAGTCCTTTGGCAGAGAGTGAAGAAAGAATTCAACACACATGCCAAAGTTAGAGTCAAAAGGAAAGTTTATTAGAAAAGGGGTAACACTCCACAGAATGTGATCTCCTCTCAGAGGCAGAGAGTGAGAGGAACCAAAAGAGACTTGGAAAGATAGTGAATGGTGGTGGAGGGCGGTGTTCAGGGATTTCAGTTTATATATCATTCTTTAGTTCCTGTGAGTTATTGTTTAAAAGACTTTGTTAACCCATTTTCTTTGATATGGACTTACAGTGAGGAAGGGGAAGGCTATATAGCATGAAAAGGTAAGAAAGGCCTGATGGCAGTTCCTAGCCTTTAATCCATAGGTTCCTCATGGTTTTAGCCATAGGGAATGATTCTTGGCTCCTGTTTCTTGGGTGTGGGGAATAGGTTCTTAGCAATCCCAGTAGAAATCTTCCTTTGTTCTGAAGGTGTCCTCCTGGCCTGGCTGCAAGGCTGATCAGCACATTGCAATAGATGATGTTATTGCAGCTGTTCCGGTAACTCACTTTGAGAACCAGGGCTAGCCACCATTCATTCCTTAGATCACACAAGTGAGTATACTTAAATGTTTCAGTATTTTGAGTAGATTTAAAACAAAATACCGCTGTGAGCCCAGGAGAGGGAATACTGGGCCTGCCTGGCAGCCTAATGGCCTCACCATGGGAACAGAAGGGTAGAGGCCACAGGAGAGCCCCACCTAGGAAAGTGGGAGAGGCTCCCTGCACCTCCTGCTCGCCCTCCAGCCCCTGTCTCTGTTTTAGCCCTGCAGCCACTGCCCGGGGCTACCCGCCCAATCCCCACCCCTCACCTCGCTCCCTCCCACTCCCACTGCCACTCCTACACTTTACCCCCTCACCTCCCCCTCAGCAGCCTGGATGGGCAGGGGAGGCAGGGAGGACTATGTGCAGGGCCTGAGCCATAGGAGGTGGTGGGAGGGCCCTGCAGCAGCTTCAGGGCTGGGGCAGCGAGATCTTGCAGCTGAACGTGGCAAGGACCAGATTCAGTATCTCAAGGCAGACTCAGGTAGATCAAGATACTTTGGTTTCCAGTTTTGCTGAGATGGAGGAATTTCAGTCCTTCCAAATGTAACTGACGCATTATTTATTGATAGACATCCAGCAGGATTTGCACCCATTTTAAATTTTCTTCAGACAAAAGAACTAGACTTAAGGGGAGTGAGTATTAATGTTCTCAAGCAAGAAGCAGAATTTTATAGAATCACTCCTTTAGTAAGAAAACTTCTCTTGCATGAAGAATTGGAGCGCTCATCGTGTGGCAGTGTCCTTTTTCATGGTTACTTGCCTCCACCAGATATTTCTACCTGTAAAATAAACAATACGACTAGAATCTGCTGCTGATTCTAGGAATGGACTAAATTCTAGTCCAGAAGGAGAAGCTCAGGGAAATGATACCCAGCCTATTCTCTCTGGAAATGGAGAAGAGACTAATAGGCTAGGATTCCTTGTGGATCCACTAAAGGTGTTATAGTAGCTGGCCAGCTGACCATCACAACTGGATTGTAGCCATGTGTTATAGAATCAAAGAATCTTCAGGATGACAACAAGTGTTTACAAGCCCATATTTGCACTGGACTATTGAACAAGTAGCCTTAAATGGAAAAGTAGTTTGAGGTCCACATGGAAACAAAGACAAAATGGTTTATGTTGCCTTAGTAGTACTTTTATGGAGTGTTCAAGATGGAAGTGAAAGTGAAATTGAAGTTTTCAGCCTTGGTGTTCCTGTAGATGCTCTCTTTGCTGATAACCAGTTTGTGGCCACAAGTCATACAGGGAAAGTGGGGGTGTGGAATGCTGTCACTCAGCATTGACAGGTTCAAGATGTTCCTACAACTAGTTATGACACTAGTGGGTCATTTCTTCTACTCAGATATAACAACAGATCGATATATTACATAGCAATACAGACGTTCCCTTTAGGAATGAAGGATAATGAACTTCTTATAACTGAACTTTATCATGATCCTTTAAATGATGCTATTATTGCTCTGAGTGTTTATCTCACACCAAAACAAATGTCAATAGTCACTGGATTGAGATTGCCCATGGTATAAGCTCTGGAGCAGTACAAGTTTGTATAGCACCAAAAGATGGTTGAATCAGGCCTTCAGGTTTTCAGACCTTCACAGTTTACCAAAGTCCTGTTACAAAAATCATGCTATCAGAGAAGCATCTTGTATCAGTCTGTGCAGATAACAATCATGTCCTGACATGGATGGTGACATGAGTCAGAGGCATGGGCTCTACTCAGCCAGGTTCTATCCTTTAGCATCATTCAAGATACTATCTCTGAAGGAGACAGAGAGTCACAGAAGCTATTCCTATGAAAACAACATAGGACCTTTGGGAGAGTGAGATTATCAACAAGTGTTTATCCAAAAAGTTATTTCTATCACTAACAAACTATGTGTGAGATTTTTATCTATTGGAAAAAGAATATGTGAAATCTGAGCTGCTGACCATACTATAATATCCTCATCTACAGCGAGAGAATGTTAGGGGTTCAGTAAGATGGGCTCAAGGCCAAGGCACTACTTATTCACAGGCCATACAAACAGCAACATTCAAATATGTGATCAGACCACTGCCATGGATATGGTTAACAAAAAAGAAGATAAAAATGTGCTGATCCAACTGAAGAAGAGCTACTGAAATTACTGGATGAGTGTGATCTGAACACATCTTGTTGTTTTACTCCTAACCTCAGTCCAACAACTTTTCTGGTTCGGCATAGCCATCTTCATGATAAAATTCTAGTCTTCTGCTCCAGTGCCATGAAACCATCCACAAAGCAGCTACTTATGGTTCCATGAGGCCTTATAGAGGGAGACCTTTCTTAGGAAGAGCAAGGAAGCTTTCACAGTTATAGAGAATTCCAGACTATTAATTTGAACAGAAATGTGGAAAGAGCTGTAGTTGAAAATGGAAACGTGGGTCCAATACAAGCTGCAGTAAAGTGGGCAACAGGGGAGTGTATTGTGTCTGAGAGAAAAAATCCTGAAACAGAAATAAAAAGTGCAAGAGAATCAGTAGTGGATTAGAAGTGCATTAAATAGCTGAAGCTTTTCTAGAATCTAAGAAAAGGTCATTAGAAGATGAAAATGAAAATAAAGTAGAATTAAGGAAGAAAGAATTTGAAGGAGGATGATTCTTTTGAAGAAAGAAAGTTTCCTTTCTGGCGTCATCTCCACATACTTCTGATGGAGGAACCGATTCACCCAATACTGCATCCCCATCTCCTACAAAGGCTACTCCATCCCCTTGACATAAAAAAAAGTGATTCTTCAGGTCAAGAGTATAACTTGTGAAAATTTACCAAAATTAATAGTTGTTTTGTTAATTTAGATGAAAATTAAACTTTACTGTATTTCAGTACATTAGCTTTTATACCAAAACCGTACAAATTAAAATTGATCTTCCTTTATCATCTCTTTAACAGAATTACCTGGAGTAAAACATTACAATTTAAAAACTTGACTTCATTTAATATCTTTTTAACAGAACTACGTAGAGTAAGGAGGTGGCATGGGTGGGGCTGTGAGTTGGGAGGGGCCGAGTTTCCGAGAACCTTCTGATCAGAGCAACCTCTGTTATTCAGTTTGATGATATCTCAGCTATGGTGGCACTGTGTCCACACACTGGGAGGTGAGAGGGCTCAACAGAGAGGAACAATGGATACACTAGCACTTCTGCCCAGGAGAAAGCCTAACCTCCGGCCTCACTCTGACACCTCATCGTCCCCCTATAAGTCACTGGTGCCCCAACTCGGAGCAGCCGACTGGGCGCTGGTGCTCAAAGCAATTGAGTCTGTCACCACGGAAGTCTGGTTGGACATGGACCCTTAAGAGGAACATCTGCAGCTGCTGTAGCCTCTGTCCCACTCAGCTTCTCCAGATCGGTCAGCCTTGCCTCTTCGCCCCCTCCTACCTCCAACTGTTGCAGGGTGATTTCTTATTTCTCTTCCTAGTTGTATGGCTTCTGTTCATCTGGATCCCAGGTGACTCTGGTTGCTGTTTACTTTGTGTTTCCATCACAACTTTCATGTGGTAGCAAGAGTGGATGCGCAAAGCCACTACCATCTATGCATTTTGCCCAGTGCTTCCTAGGTTTCTTATGTCTTCATAAACCTGTGCCTGTGCCACAGCTTTACCCTGCCAAATATTACCCAACTCTCATTATATCCTATCATTTCCTTTCTATCCCTTTTTCTCTCACTCAGAATAATATAGAAGCCTCATAATTGCCTCCTGTCTTACTCCTTTAAACTCTCCCTTCATGCTGCTAAAGAGACGGACAAAAATGCAAATCTGACTACTGTCTTTCTAACCTAAATTTCTCAGTGGCTTCCTAGTCTCATAGGATGAAGTACATTCTCCTTATCATGGAAGGTGTTTAAGAAAGGTCCTTAGGTATTTAAGAAAGGTTCTCTGTGACTGGTCCTGTGTACCTCTCCAGCATCAACTCTCATCACTCCTTTCTTTAAACTTATGCATTAGAATTATTTATATTCCCCATGGCTTCATGAATTTCATGCCTGTGAACAATTTTTTGACATATTCCTTTTAATAAATGCTTCCCCCGCCCTCACATTTATTTAATCAACTGGTTCTTTGACTATTTAGCAGTCAACATCAGGAAATCTTCCTTGAACCAACAATCAAGTTCTTTGCCACTTTGTGTACTTATTTAAATAAGCATTTATTGCATTGAAAAGTTGGCTTCATGAGAGGAGTGACCTAATCTATCTTTTCATTACTATGTCCCCAGTGCATTAGTGCTATAATGGTGACTGGCATATAATGGCAACTGAATAACTATTTGATTATTGTGGTAATCATTTTATAACTTATATATCATATCATTATGTTGTACATTTTAAACTAATACAATCTTATCTGTCACTTAAATTTCAGCAAAACTGGAAAAAAATTATTATTTGATGAATGAATGACCTGTTTACATTTGTAACTTCCCTCTAGACTCTAAACTCCTTAAGGGTAATGACTATGACTTATTTATTTTTGTATACTAGGCATATTGGACAGTGTCTGACAAATAGTCACTCAATGTTTTTAACTTCTGTGATTCTTACATTTCTTTTTTTCTATATTTATATCACCATTAATTTATGCTAACGATGGACTTTTTCTATATTTATATCACCTTTAATTTATGCTAACGATGTAAGGCACTCTTTCAGACTACACCAAAGCTTAAATTGTCAATTTAATAAACATGTACTGAATGCCTGCCATATGCCAAGCATGCTGTAGAGATTGCAGTTAAAAAGTGTAACAAGGGAGAAATGTGAAAATAATAATAATACAAAGTATTAAATGCTAAACTGGAGTTTGTATAAAGTCCTCTTTAAATATAGATATGTAAGCAATTCTGCTTGGAGAGAAGGTCACAGTTCAAGGAAAATGCTAGAGGAAATATAGAATCTCTTTTGAGGAGATTCTTCAAAAGAGTAGGAACAGTTAGGCTGGTAGACAGGTGGAAAAGATATAAGCAAAATGAAGAGCGTAAGCAAAGGAATAAGTATGCTTGATACTGTGGAATATAGCAAGTGGTCGCTTAAAGGTAGAATATAGGGTTTGTGACAGGAAATGACATGTGATGAAACTGAGACTAGACATGATCAGTTTTGAGTCCTAGCTCAATAGTTAGGATTTTAACCTATAAGCAATGAAAGGCCATTAAAAGATTTTATTTAGAGTTATAGATTTGTTGGAAGATGACTGATGATAGTGGCAATGTATGTAATGGCAGAGGCAGACATATAATTGAAGCAAGCAGTAATACGGGTAGAGATGATGAGACTTTGGACTATGATAGTAGCAATGGAAAGAGAAGTAGACAGGTGTGAAGGGTGGTGGTGAGGATTGTATAGGATTTAGCTAAGCTCAGACAATATATTAGACTCCCCTTTCTGGCATAGTTTCAGATCAGTTAGCAGTTGAGCCTACAGCTTATCCCACTTCTGCCAAGTCTTTTTCAGCATCTCTGAATCCTGGGGCAACCAATCCTACATAGATAGCTCAACCAGTTCCCACAGTTACCTGAGATCAAAGTCTATGTGATTCCTAGTTGGTCTTTTTCTCTGATTGAACCCTGATACAGAATTTGCTGTTATAACAAAATATTTAAGCCATATAACAGGGTTTTTTAGACTGAGCCTTGGGTGTACATTAAAAGGGCCTTGAAAAGACTGTTTAGCAGGAGCCTGATGTCACTCCAGGAGGACCTTAGTGAGGGTTTAAAGGAATGTGAGGAAAATGTTATTAGAACTGGAAGAAAGGTGACTCCTGTTAATAGTAGCAGAGAGTTTAGCAATGATGTCAGTAGCATTAACCGCGAAAGTAAAACAGTATATCTAATTAACTGGATGATCTAGATAAGATTTCTAGACAGTATTGAGGTGCTGTTTGGATTCTTCTAGCTGCTTATATAGTAAAAGAGAAAGGCAAGCAAGAGTAAGAATTGTTAAATATAAATGAGCCACCAACTTTGGGCTTGAAAAATAAAACTTTCTCATTCCTAGCCTCTCCAGACAGTAAACGATGCTAAAATTAATAAATAAGTTCCAGGCAGAGAGCAAATCAGAGAACTGTCAGGAAAATGAACTCTAAAGATGAAGTCAAGGTCATAATGAAACCCTTTGTTAAGACCTCAGGAAGATTACACATATTTACTAATCAACAGATGAGAGAGCTTCTAAAATTCTTAAGTCTATTGGCCCACAGTGGTTTCACACAGGAACCCAAAATAGAGAAGGGTATTTTGGGGTGAGGGGACTGACAAACAAAATGGATGCAGTCAGGATCCCTCACAGCAAGTCATGCAGTTCCCGGGCAGCCTTAGATATAGTGTCCCAGGTGGCCTCGGCTACAGCGTCCCAGGTGACCTTAGATACAGTGTCCTATACAACCTGTAGTTGTGATTGATTATAGTACCTGGCCTTAAGCCACTATTATGCACCTTGTTATAAGAATAGAACTGCCTGTGCAGGCTTGGGGGGAGCTGGAATTGTGCCTGGCCTTGCTGTGCCCTGCTATGCCTAAATAAAGCTATGTCGTATCTGCCCACTGCTCCTTGCATATTCTTCCAGCTGCCAGAACCACACACACCAAGGTTCAGTGCCCGACCTGCACAACAATTGGCGTAGCCAGCAAGATGCCAGGTAAGGGGACTCTCTGCCCCAGAGGAGGAGGAGGAAGGCATGTGGCCCCCACACAGCATGTGGTATCCTGTTGCCATGGTTCTTATGATTTAGACTTCCCCGGAGGGGTGGGAAGAGGTAGACGGCTCCCCAGCCAATATTGAGAAGACACTCCGCTCCCTGGAGGGGAAATTGCCAGAGAAGTCCAGAGTTGGCTGTTGCTAACTGCCCTGGAACACAAAATGGACAAAGCTTTGCAAGAAGCAGCACAGGTCCATGAATCGTGTACAGAAGAGGAAGTTCTGGAGGCACGTTTGCAGCAGTTGGAGGATGAACTGTCCTGTGACATAGCACAACACCCTGGAAGTGGAAGAGAAGCCTGGAGAAGACACCAGGCAAGTGCAAGACCGGCCGGCCTATTGAGCACCAGAAGGTAAAACATGAACAGCCCCTGGGACTGGGAGAAGTACAGCCTGGAGGCCCCATTGTGACAGATTATACCACCTATGCCCCTATATCCCTACTGAGTTAATGGAGTTGGGGGAAGCAATGCCAACAGAGATCAGGGGAGCCCCTACTGGCATGGCTGTTGCATTTGTGGGATGTAGGGGCAGACAGCATAGTTTGCTCCCAGGATAAAATGGAGAGGCTGTCCTCCATTATGGTACACCCCTCCCTGCGGCAACGCCTACAGAACAGTCTCAGGCTGGCTCAAGGGCGAGGTAATCACACCCTGATGGAGTGGATAACTGCTGCTGTGAGAAATGTCTGGGATGATGCAGGAGAGCTGTCGGAAACCAGCCGACCAAGTCAAACAAGGTCCCTGAATGGGGGAGCGGGGACTGAGAAAAAAGAGAAGACAGACAGGGTGCAGGAGGGAGAACAGATCTCACAACCGTCTCTCCGAGTTTATTTCTTAGGCTCCTTTTTATACATATTCTGTTCCTTTGTGTATCCCAAGATAACATAGTTAAAGTAACATCTTGAAGATCAAGGTACAATCGAAACTCCCTTCGTACTTCTTGTTTCTAATCTTAATCTTCTTCCTCCTGGAATTCCTCAGAACCAGCTTTTTCCCTTTTATATGCAAGCAGGCCTCCCGAGATAATCCATGCACTCCTTTGAATTTTGGGAGCTTTAGCTCCCTACAGAGAGCTACCAGACACAGTGAGTAAATGGCAATCATGTGTGGAGTTGGTGCAAATCATCTGCGAACTGGGAATGCGACAAGCTATATTTAATTTGAACATGCATAGACCAGATGATGAACAGTTCACCTCAGGAATGAGGGACTTAGTCCTGGGGACTGCACTGTCCTCTTCCTTTGGGTCCTTGGTAGCCATCTTGTTGCCATCTATGTTGGGGGTCACATCCATGATAACTACAGAAATGGCCACCCTAGGAGACGTTGAAAGGTGGCAGTAGGACTATGGCAACTGAGGTGTCTGTGCAGTTAAGTCTTGGTCTTCCCCAGCAAGAAAGGCGGGGAAGACTAGGAAGAAGCCACTCACTACTGTGAGACCTATATGGATGACCCGAATGCAAATGTGGGCAGATTTGTTGGCGATGGGTGTAGATCAAGAGAAAATTGATAAGACAGCCCAATGCTGTGCTGTTAGAATTGTGGCAGCAGTTGAAACCAACACAATAGTTCCAGAAAAGTGCAAAACCAGTATCTGATAGAGCCTGGCCAGTAGCTCTGAAATATTTCCTGACAGTCCCAGATGCACTCTCCCTGTATGACTAGGGAGAAGGCCGAGGTGCCCATCTAGAAGGGATGCGTGGGGACTGGAGGCCACATGTGGAACTTGCAATCCACTGGTCCCCCCAAAATGTCCAAAGCATGTCAGCGTTGATAGACACTGGGGCTGACTGCAGCCTGTTAGGGAGCGGAGAGCAGGTACTCACTAATAGAGGAACAATTAGCTACCACCTATATGGCCCTACAGGCAACAGAAGCCATCATTGGGACTGCCAAGGTGGTAGTAAAGACCACATACACCATACAAGTATGGGTCCGTACGTGGATCAGTGCCCCCAAGACTGGGGTAGCACAGACACCAACCCTAACCAAATGGGGTGCATATTTAGAGCAGAGAAGTGTGCTGGCAACCAGCCCACCAACAGCTGAACTGCAGCAAGTCTTAGGACCCACAGAGTTCATGACTGGTATAGAGATATCCCAGCAAGAGCCTATAGACATTGAGCAATCTCCATTTAAAGAGAGGAAGCCCCCTATCTCAGACAATGCTTGGCATACTGACAGCTCAAGTCGAGGGCCCGCTGCAAGCTGGGTGGCCATAAGAGTGCAACTGGCCACTGACAGTGTTGGGTTTAACCCTGTGGCTCTCCACTTGGAGGTAGCAACAGTGGATGGTAGGACACTGACCCCTGTGGGGACAAGCCATGTGGTAAGACTTGTGGGACTTAGGTAAAGACAAAGATGTTACTGTCATCAGACATGCCCCATTAGTGTCAATGGAGAATGATGAAGCAGATGCTCTAGCCAAAGCGGGGTGGCTAGAAAGGGCCTCCACTACAGATACAGCCCACTGGTTGCACCTATGGTTGCAACTTGTAGGGGCTAAGACCATGTGGTCTGTAAGACAACAATGGGACATACCGATTACATGGGCTCAGGTACGGGATGCTTGTGAACAGTACTCCGTCTGTGCACGGGACACCCGAAACTCCCAATGATGTCAATGGGAGTTTGGTCAAGTGCCCAGAGGGTGCATCCCTCTGACACGATGGCAAGCAGATTACATTGGGTTGTTACCAAAGGCCCAGGGTACAGAGTGTATGCACTCACTGCAGTTGACACCACTATGGATTGCTTTTTGCCTGGCCTTGTGCAGTCGCTGACCAGAGGCACACTATTAAAGCACTGACACACTTGCGTGACTTTTATGGTCAACCCCTAGTCATTGAAAGTGATAAGGGCACTCATTTTGCAGGACAAGAAATCCAAGCCTGGGCCAAATGGATGGATATTCACTGGCACTTGCATACTCCTTACCATCCCCAGGCTGCAGAAATGATTGAACATTATAATGGGTTGTTGAAGAGACACTTGTGGGTCTCCACTACCCCACTGGGTTTGAGGGCTTGGGGGAAGTAACAACTGTTATGGGAAGTGATAAGGTGTCTGAATGAGAAACCTTGGCTGGAGGACCAGCTCCAATAGAAGCTCTGTTGTACTGGGTTGCAGCACACATCCAATTACAGATTACCACACCTGAGGGATTGTTAAAACCTGGGCATGTGTTGAATGGCTATATTTTGCTGCCTGCTCCCACCTGCCTGCAGGCAGGGAAAACAAGACAATGGTTTTGGCCATGGAGGATACAAGGCTCACTCTGGCTTGGTCTGATTGCTCCCTGGAGAAAAGGTTTGTCAGCCAACTTGACAGTCATACCTTGGGTGATGGCCACCACAGGTACCTGGGAACTTTTGGAAATGAACCACCTGAGAGTATTCTAAAGGGCACATTTGTTCTCTCACTCTGGCCTATAATGAGCTCTCCGGTACTATGTCATGTGTCCCAGCCAGATGCAGAAATAAAGGACGAGACAGTATGGTTCCACCAACCTGGGCGGCTACCTGTGATGGCTACTGTCCACTCCAAGGATAAAATGTTGGCCTATATTTTGCCAACAGGGAGAGATTTACTTCTCCTGGTTCCACTCTCTTCTCTCTCCTTCTGCCCTTAGGCAAGTGTGTGCCAATACCATGGTGGATTAGGCACACACCTATGCCACAGTCACCAATGTCTCCTACTGCTGGGTGTGCACCGACTTCCCTTCCAGTACTTCTGTGGGATTGCCCTGGCGTATACATGCTGCCAACCAAACGGTGTGGGATGCCCTGAGGAAGTGGGTCCCTGCAGACCCCAGATGGAAGGATGTTCAATGACAAGTGGACAGCATGATGCAGAAACAATACAACCACAGCCAGCCATAGCTTGGGTATTCTGTGTACACTGGGTGGAACTCGGTAATGTTTACGGGAGTAGAGAATGGTCCCCTATTGTATTGGGAGGCCCAACGGTACTTGCCCTCTGGGCTGGGTGCCTTGGCCATTGTGTGCCAATGTAACTTCCCCCACACACTGGTGGATGGGATTGAAACATCAGAGTCTGGTTCCCACTTTTCCCTTATCCCTCAGTAGTCTCTGGGTGTGTGGGAGCCACGGATGGCCATAGGTACCGGCCGGATGGATTGGACATTGTACCTGGGGATGGTCATATCTCCCTGCTCAAGGGTGGAAGACTTTGCCCAAATAACTGAGCAATTGGGATGCGTACTATGCCCACCATTTTCATGTGAAGAGGATACCTTGGTGGTTTTATCCCTTGGCCATTTCCCTACCTGTTGCACGTGACATTGTAGTTGAAACACAAGTCACTGCTTTGGCAGCCCACATACCTCAGGCTCTGAATCAGACCCAGACTGCCTCGAGTCTGCTCACCAATGAAGTAGACCAAATAAGAAAGGTGGTGCTGCAGAACCAGATGGCTTTAGTCATCCTAACTGCAGCTCAAGGAAGAACCTGTGTGATCCTCCACACTCCGTGCTGCGTATACATCCTAGACACTAAGAAAAACATCACCCAAGCCTTAGAAGGGCTGAACCAAGAGATACAGGCTATTCAACAACTAACTGGTGACTCCCTACAGGAGTGGTGCGCCAACCTCTCCACAACATGGAAATGGGTCCTCGCTGTCCTTGGGGTAGGGGCCTATGTCTTGGTGACATGCTGTTGCTCCCTATATTGTTGCTGTGGGATGTGGGTACAAGGGAGGGTCTGCTCTATTGTCATGGTTATCAACAAAACCCATGGCTAGATAAAGGAGGAACCTTGAGGGGTGGAGTGTTGGGTGAGAGGAATGACAGACAAAATGGATGCAGTCAGGATCCCTCCCAGTGAGCCATGCGGTTCCCAGGCAGTTAGATACAACGTCCCAGGTGGCCTGAGCTACAGCGTCCCAGGTACAGTGTCCTATACAACCTGTAGTTGTGACTGATTATGGTACCTGGCCTTAAGCCACTATTATGCACCTTGTTATAAGAATAGCACTGCCTATGCAGGCTGGGGGGAGAGCTGGGGGAGCCATGCCTGTGTCTTGCTGTGTCCTGCTATGCCTGAATAAAGCTATGTCGCATCTGCCCATGATCCTTGCAATATCTTCTGGCTGTCAGAACCGCGTACCCCAAGCTTCAGTACCCCAAACGTGCAGAACAGGTATGCAAAGATATTTTAGGTGTGGCTTTTGTCTGTTGGAATGAATTATAAATTGTTTGAGGTTCAGGGAAATAATAGTGTAGATGATAGAAGTGTAGATGATGGAAATCATACAATCAGGGAGAGAAATAAGAATCACTCTGCAACTGGTTGGAGGTAAGAGGATACAAAGACGTGAAGCTGCCTGGTCCCCAGCAGCGGAGTGAGACAGAGGCTACAGCAGCAGCAGCTGGCAGCTGTAGACACCTCTTAAAAGGGCCATGTCCACGAGAGGACTTTCGGGGTGACAGACCTGCTAGCTCTGCTGGCTGCTTGGAAGGTACCAAGGACTTACAGGGGGACACTGAGTTGTCGAAGCAAGGGCTGAAGCCAAGGTTTTCTTCTGAGCAAAAGCGCTGGTAGCATCCATTGTTTCTCTGTTGAGACCTCCCCACTTTCAGCATATGGACACAGCACCGCCATAGCTGAGACATCATCACACTGGATAACAGAGATCATTCTGCCCAGAGGATACTCTGAAACTCTGCCCCTCCCAATGCAAGGCTCCACCCAAGCCACATCCAGTTATATCATCAGTGAGTCCAGTACTCCTTGTTGAGTCAACTCCAAGACACAAACAGGTGGCAGCTGACCTCGATTTTTGGTGTGGCCTCTTGAGGCAACTGTTAGCACAGCATCTGTGGATTGCATGTGGAATCTTAACAGGTAGCCCCAGAGGAGCACAGGCTGAGGCTAAACTTGGCCTGCTGCTGATCCCGTCTTATGACTATGCCACTGGACCCTCACTACACAAAGCCATGCTATTAAGACCAGGAAACTTAGGAGCTTAGCTTAGTACATAGAAACAGACACAGAAAGGCAGTCAAAATGGGAAAACAAAGAAACAGAAATCTTATGAGAGAATAGAACAGAGATCCAGGAATAATGGAGTCAAGCAATCTAACAGATACAGAGTTCAAAACACTGGTTATAAAGATGCTCAATGAACATATGAGAAGAGTGGATGAACTCAGTGAGAACTTGAACAAAGAGATAAAAAGCATAAAAGTGGAAGTGGAAATTATAAAAGGGAACCAGTCAGAAACGAAGAACACATTATCTGAGATGAAGAATATATTACAAGAAATCAACAGAGTGGATAAAGATGAGGATAGAACCACCAATGATGGGGAAGCCAAAGACATTCCATCAAAATGGCAAGAAAAAAGAAGCCAAGACTATAATAATAATTTTTGGACAAAATTAAGTGTAAAAACATCCTTTTATAGGGGTACCTGAAGGAAAGCAAATCATTGAAGAACTATTTGACAATGTAATAATGGAAAACTTCCCTCACCTGGTGAAGGAAATAGACATACAACCCCAGGAAGCTCAGAGAATGCCAAGAAAAAGGAATCCAAAGAGGCCCACACCAAGACTCATCATAATTAAAATGCCAAGGGTTAAATACAAAGAGAGGATCTTAAAAGCAGAAAGAGAAAAGCAGTAAGTTCTCTACAAGGGAGCACCCATGAGACTGGCACAGCAGCTGACTTTTCAAAAGACTATGCAGGACAGAAAGACTTGGCAAAAAATATTCAACATGATGAAAACCAACCCAGAGTTAGAAACATGGCGAAGTGAGAGACGTCCCCAGATCTCTCCCCCTGAAACAACAATAAGCTGAACATATAAAACTCAAGGATCTGCGCATAAGAGCTACCAAAGGTCAGAACCCCAGGTGTCAGCCAGTGGACTGGGAGAAACAGCTGCCTCTTGCAGCCGGAGGTCCTTGTAGGAGGACAGGGGAGGGGAAGAAGGTGTGGCGAGTTTCCTGAACAGCCCTGCTTGGGAGAGCTGTGAGATCCACGCGGTCAGTGTCAGTGCCCAGTCATCAGGGCAGAAAGGAGAGAAGTGGGGATGACAGAGAAACAACAGTTGAATTTTACCAGTCATGGTGGCAAAACTGAGGTTGAGCCACAGCTTGATCTCCCAACAAAATAGGCCCCTCCCCCATATCCTCAAGGACTGACCACTGTGGAGCCCCGGGGTAATCTGAGCAAATACTACCGAAACTGTCGCTAACACTGATAGGAACAGAGACTGACGGTAGCGAGCATGATTAAACATCTATAAGAAAAAAGACGCATTATTAAGGCTTTATGTAAAGCAGGGATCCAAGGGGCTTAGACATCACCTATTGGAAACCAAAAGAAAAATGCCTTCTTTGCAACAGGCTAAATAGAGATCTTTATATAATAAATCTATCTGGAGAAAAGCAGAATACACTGCTTAATTAATGCCCAGGCAGAGAAATAGTCCATTAAACACCATGAACAATGAAGGTGACAAGGCAGCTCAGAAAGAAAGAGAAAAATCTGCAGAAAATAAGTTAAAAGACATAGCGACTTAAATGTCAGAGAATTCAGGATGGTACTTCTGAAAAAAGTCAATGAGATCCAAAATGATTCATATCAACAATTTCAAATATTGAAAAAACAACTAGAGCAGAATGAGTTCTTTAGCAGGGAGATTGAAACTCTCAAAAAGAACCAAATAGAATTTCTGGAGCAAAAGAGCACACTGAAAGAGATGAAAATGAAATAGCAAGCTTGGGAAAGAGAGTTGATAAAATGGAGGAAAAGATCAGTGATATTGAAGACAGAAATCTAGAAATAAATCAAAAGAAAGAAGAGATAAACCAAAGAATGAAAAATAATGAAAGAGGAATATAAGCACTAGCTGATACCATCAGGACAGGAAACATAAGAATAATGGGCATTCTTAAAGGTAAGGAAAAGGAGCAGGAACTAGAAAGCGTTTTTAGACAAATAATTGATGAGAATTCCCCAAATCTAAGGAAAGAGCTGGAACTTGGAATTCAAGAAGTCAACAGAACACTCAATTATCTCAACTCTAAAATGCTTTCTCCGAGACACATTGTTTTAAAGTTATCGAAAATGAACGACAAAGACAGAATTCTCAGGGCAGCCAAGGAAGAGAAGATGGTAAGCTAGAAAGAAAAACACATTAGATTATCATTGGACTGCTCAGCACAAACCTTACAAGCCAGAAAGGAGTGAAATCAAATATTCAAACTATTATATGAAAGGAACTATCAGCCAAGAATAATATGTCCAGCTAAGGTCTCCTTTAGATATGAAGGAGAAATAAAGACCTTTTCAGAGATACAAAATCTGAGGGAATTCTTTACTACGAGGCCTGCACTACAAGAAATACTGAAAGGGGTCAGCTCATCTAAAACAAAATGACAAAAAAAAAAAAAAAAAAAAACAACCACAATT
>NW_006430503.1:829284-839092 GCF_000325575.1 Pteropus alecto
CAAAGATCCAAATTCACAAAAGAGAATGGGGATAAGTCACATGAAAACAAAATGATCGACTATATACATATATCTGTCCTTTACATATTCGTAATGGCAACCACACACAGAAGATTCAGAACTGAAGTATATAATATAAAACAAGAAGAACCAAGGCAAAACCCACAAAAGCCAACCAAAATAAAGAAAACAGAAACCCAAGGACAAACAAGCAAGGGAAACACTGAGCTACCAGAAAGCAAAAGATAAAATGGCTATAAGAACACCTCATTTTTCAATAATCACCCTAAATGTAAATGGATTAAACTCACCAATAAAAATGCACAGAATTGCAGAATGGATCAAAACAAAACAAAACAAAATCAAACCATATGTTACCTCCAGGAGACACACCTCAGTTCCAGAACGAATATGTTCTTAGACTCAAAGTGAAAGGGTGGAAAATGATATTTCAAGCAAATGGCATTCAGGGAAAAGCGAGAGTAGTGGTACTAATATGGGATGAAATAGACTTCAAAATTTAAAAAGTAAAGAAAGATACTGAGGGACACTTCATAATAATAAAGGGAATCGTGGACCAAGAAGATATAACACTTATAATAACTATACTTCCAATCAGAGAGCCCTGAAATATGTAAAGCAAAAACTAACAGAACGAAAGGAAGAAATATACCAAAACACTATTGTAGTAGGGGATCTAAATACCCCATCATCGGATATGGACAGATCATCCAAAGAGAAATTCAATAAGGAAATAATATTCTTAAATGACACTTTAGTCCAAATGGGCGTAACTGACATTTACAGAGCCTTTCATCTCAAAACAGCTGCTTATACATTTTTCTCTACTGCACATGGAACAGTATCAAGAATCGACCAAATACTGGGACACAGAGATAGCCTCAACAAATATAAGAGGTTGAAATTACAACAACCACATTCTCTAAAAGTAGAGATCAATTGTAAAAAGAAAGCAAGATGATCCACAAATACATGGAGATTAAACAACATGCTACTGAAGAATAACTGAATCAGAGAAGAAATAAAAAGAGAGATCAAGAGATATATAGAAATGAATAATGATGATAGTACAATATATCAAAAACTTTTGGAATACAGCAAAAGCAGTCATAAGAGGGAAGTTCATATCATTACAGGCTTACTTCCAAAACAAGAATGAGCCTAAATAAGCTACCTAATGCTTCATCTTAAAAAACTAGAAAAGGAAGTACAAATGAAGCCTACAGTCAGCAGAAGGAAAGAAATCATCAAAATTAGAGCAGAAATCTAGGAAATGGAAAACAAATACACACACAAACGAACAAAAAAACGATAGAAAAAAATAAACGCAACAAAGAGCTGGTTTTTTGAGAAGTAAATTGACAAACCACTGGCTTGACTCACTAAAGATAAAAGAGAAAGGACACAAATAAACAAAATCAAAGATGAAAAGGGAAATTACAACAGATACCTCAAAATACAAAGAATCATATAAGAATATTATGAAAAAATATGTAACACCAAATTTAATAACCTAGAAGAAATAGATCAGTACTTAAAAAATACAGCCTTCCTAAACTGAATCAAGAAGATCTGGAAAATCTAAATAGACTGATCAGCAGTATGGAAATTGAAACAATCATCAAAAACCAACCAAAAAGTAAAGTCCAGGACCAGATGGCTTCACCAGTGAATTCTACCAAACATTCAGAGATTTAATACCTATTCTCCCCAAACTCTTCCAAAAAATCGAACAGGAGGCAGTATTTCCCAACTCATTTTATGAGGCCAGTAGTGCTCTGATACCAAAACCTAGTAAAGATAACACAAAAAAAGAAAACTACAGACCAGTATCTCTCATGAACACAGATGCAAAAATTCTATATAAGATACTAATGAACTGAACAGCAACATATTAAAAAGATTATACACCACGATCAAGTGGGCTTCATCCCAGAGGCACAGGGATGGTTCAACATATGCAAATCAATTAATGTGATACACTACGTAAACAAATTAAAAAATAAGAATGATATTACCTTATCAATACATGCAGAAAAAGCCTTCGACAAGATAGAGCATCCATTTATGATCAAAACACTTAACAAAATTGGTATAGAAGGAAAGTACCTTAACATAATAAAGGCCATATATGACAAACTCTCAGCCAACATTATATTTAATGGTAAAAAACTAAAAGCCTTCCCTCTAAGATCAGAAATGAGGCAAGGCTGTCCACTATCACCACTGTTATTCAGTATAACATTGGAGGTCCTATCACGTGCAATCAGACAAGAGAAAGATATAAAAAGAAAGCATCCAAAAAGGAAATGAAGAAGTCAAACTGTCACTATTTGTGGATTACATGATTTTCTATGTTGAAAACCCTAAAGACTCTGCAAGAACACTACTAGAAACAATAAATACAGCAAAGTTTTTTAATACAAAATCAACGTTCAAAAATCCATAGCCTTCCTATACTCTAATAATGAAATGTCAGAAAAAGAAGTGAAAAAAATAATTCCTTTTGCAATTGCAACAAAAATAAAATACCTAGAAATAAAAAATCTAATGAAATATGTGAAGGACCTATATAATGAAAACTATAAGACACTATTAGAAGAAATGGAAGAAGATACAAAGAAATGGAGATATTCTGTGTTTTTGGATTAGAAGAATCAACATGGTTAAAATGACCATATTACATAAAGCATTATACAGGTTTTATGCAATTCCAATCAAAATCTCATTGGCACATTTTATAGAAATAGAACAAAAATCATTAGATTTGTATGGTAGCACAAAAAACCTCAAATTGCCTGAGAAAAAGGAACTAGGCTGGAGGCATCACTCTGCCAGACTTCAGATTATACTACAAAGCAATAGTAATGAAAATGGCATGGTATTGGCAGAAAAACAGACACACGGAGCAGTGGAACAGAATTGAGAGTCCAGAAGTAAACCCATATTTATATGGGCAAATAATTTTCAACAAAAAAGCCAAAAACAACAGTGGAGAAAGGAAAGCCTCTTCAATAAATGGTGCTGAGAAAGCCACCTCAAAAGAATGAAACTAGACTCTTGTCTATCACCACACACAAAAATGAACTCAAATGGATTAAGGACCTAAATATAAGACCTAAAACAATAAAATTCATAGAAGAAAACATAGGAACTAAATCAAGGACCTTGGACTTAAAGAGGATTTCAGAAATCTGACCTCAAAGGCAAGGAAAGTAAAGCAAAAATAAATGAATGGGACTACATCAAACTAAAAATCTTCTGCTCTGCAAAAGAAACCATCAAGCAAGGTAAAGAGACAACCACCCAAATGGGAAAATATATTTGTAAGCAACACCTCCGATAAGGGCCTAATATCCAAAATATACAAAGAACTCATACAACTCAATAACAACAAAAAAACAAATGATTCAGTCAAAAAAATGGACAGAGGACCTGTACAGACAATTCTCCCTAGAGGACATACAAATGGCCAACAAATAGATGAAAAGATGCTCAACATCGCTAGCTGTTAGGGAAATGCAAATCAAAACCACAATGAATTACCATCTCTCACCTGTTAGAATAGCTATAATCAAGAGGGCAAGTAATAACATATGTTGGAGAGAATGTAGAGAAAAAGGAAACCTCATACATGGGTGGGACTGCAAATTGGTACAGCCACTTTGGAAAACAGTATGGACGTTCCTCAAAAATCTAAGAATTAATCTACTATATGATCCAGCAATCCCTCTACTGGATTTACCCCAAAGGCTTGAAAACCCGTATCTGAAAAGATATTTGCACAGTGATGTTCATAGCAGCATTATTCACAGTGGCCAGGACATGGAAGCAACCAAAGAGTCCTATGATAGATGTTTGGCTAAAGAAGCTGTGGCATATATATACAATAGAAGATTACTCGGTCATAAGAAGAGATGAAATATTGCCATTTGTGACGATGTGGATGGACTTCAAGATAATCATGCTAAGCAAAATAAGCCAGACAGAAAAAGTTGAAAACCACATGATATTACTTATATGTAGGTTAAATACCTAAAAGCAACAAATGAACAGGACAAACAGAAACTCGTGGACATGAACAATAGACTACTGGTTACTAGAGAGTAGGGACTGTATGTATATATGTATGTGTGTGTGTGTGTGTGTGTGTGTGTGTGTGTGTATATATATATATATATATGCCTTACTGTTAAAGAGTAGAGCTGAAACTTATTGGATTTCATTAACCAATGTCATCATAAAAAATTAATAAATTAATAAAAAAATAAGTCGCTGAAGAAAAATGAGGAGTTTAGATCTGCAACTTAGCTGAAAGTATAATATAGAAATGTTAATGTTCATTACTATGACATTTATTAATTATGTTCTCTGATGAAAAGATATATCCTTTTATTATTAACCTAGGAAACCAAGATTTAGAGATTTGCAATTTATTACCTCTGTGATATTGGACATGTATCTGGAACTTTAAGCCTCAACTTTCCCATAAATGTGGATAAAAATACCTACCTCATAGGATTGTTTCAGCTAAAGTAATATATGTGAAAGCATTCTATAAATGAATATATTTATAGGACAGTAATTGTTATTAATTTTGTTCATTTATTACAGGTACCTAGCAATTTCAGGTACCTAGTATTGAAATACTATTTTTGCATACCAATAATAACGTGTTTTACAGTTTTTCAAAAATATTTGAACCTATTAAATTATATTTAATGAAGTAAAAAGAAAGAGAGAGAGAGAGAAAATCTCAACTCTCTACCTCCATCTTTTCACCCTGTCCTCTATATCTCAAGGTACTGAGACCTGGTTTCTGCTCTACTTTTCCACAGCTGGTCCTTCAGAGCTCAGCAGTGACTGCCTACCAATCCACCTGCTCCTCATCTGGCTAGTCTTCCCTGCAGATTTGGGCTCTATTGACTATCTTCTGCCTTTTTGAACTATACGCCTTAGGTTCACTTCAGTTAACTTTAACTGAATTCCCTTCTGTTCCTTTTTCCCAAAACAAGGGTTTTATGAGATTTTCTACTCAGTTTTATTTTCTTTTCTCTTAGCACCTTTCTTCACCTGAAGGAACTCATCAACTCCCTCCAGTTTCATTTAGCATTATTTATCACACCTAAGTGGGTAGCTGCCAAATCTCCATTTTTAACACATGTTTCTAAGCTTGTCAACTTCAACATATCTAAAGGACTGATTCTCTTCTTCACAAGATGTTGTTTTCCTATTTATTCATGTGTTAAACAAATGTTTATTGAAGATTATTACTATCTGCTGTCCTGTTCTCTGTTCTAGGCATATAGCAATGAACTAAACTGATAGGACCCCTATTCTCCCAAAACTTACAATCTAACAGACAAATAATGTGGTGATATCTACTTTGAAGAGAAGTAAGACAGGATTTGGGAGATAGAATTATAGGGTGGTCTGGATCTGAAAAGGTAATATGTGATCAGAAATCCTAAGCATGTAAGGGAATGAGTTCTATGGATATAGTGAATAGAAACGAGTTGAAGATTTGAAAGGCTGAAAGCCCAGGATGCATGCCCTGTTTCTAGGTACAGTGTTGAAGTGAATGAAGATGTCTAATAGGCAACACTATAAGTAAATGGGGCAGGAGATCCATGGTGGGTGAGTGAGTGACAAAGTTAAGAAGAGAGGCTGCTTTAGAAGGTGGGGTGGGGAGTGATGTCAGAAACATGGCAGACTGAGATGTCCCCAGATCTCTCCCCTTGAAATTACTATAAGCTGAACATCTAAAACTCAACAAATAACACTCAACCTGCACACAAGCATGTGTGAGTGATCTGCACATAAGCTTCCAGAGGTCAGAACTGCAGGAGTCAGGGTAGATTGGGAAGGAACAAAGAAGCTGCCTCACGGGGCGAGAGCTCTCTGTAGGAAGAAGGGGATGGGAGAATTTGTGACTGGTTCTCTGAATAGCTCTTCCCCAGCGATCAGGGCAGAAAGTGGAATGGGAACTAAGTGGAGAAGGGCAACAGCTATGTCTTAGCACCGTGGTTGCAAAGCAGGAGGCTGAGACATGGAGACTACCAGAAGGAAAGTTGCTAAGGAAAAATTTGACATTAAAATATGAGAAATGATAGTATGTTTGTAAAAGAAAAAAAAAATGACTATGTCACTGAATTGAGAAATGGGAAAGAAAGGATATTTCAGAAAGAAGAATTAATGACTTGATGTTGAATACACTGGAGAAAGAATAATCAGAAGTAAAAAGTTTTTGAAAGAAGATTACTAGTTAAGAGAAATTTATCTTGTGTTTCTAAGATAATCAGTTTATAAATTTATTTTATCGTTCTATTAGGCCACCTCTAAAGTACCTTTTTTCTAATTATATTTTTTCTGGCTGAGAAGGGACTTTCTAGTGGATGATTCAGGGTAGAGGAGGGATGCTAAATAGGCTTTCTTGCTCTGTCCCCCATCCCCACCCTTAGGGAGTCATCTCTGGCCCCATCAACTAGAGGAGAAAGAGACTAGATTCTTAAATAGAATCAGCCAAACTAGCCCAGATCTAGGGAAAAATTTTCTGTTTCCAAGTCTATGCTAGTATTGTGTAAGGGAATTGGTTAGGGAGGGATGAGGAGCATTGTTAACAAAGGAGCCAACATTTGAACTTGGAGAAGGATTTAGTCAAGCCAAAGTGAGCAGTAAGGAAAAATATCCAGGCTGAGAGAACAGCTTGGCAAGAAGTGAGGAGACCATATCACAACCCAGAAACTGATGAATAGTTTTGTATGACTAGATTGTGAAAGATCTCAATTAATGTTTGAAAAACAGATCAAAAAGGAGGAGAGCAGTTCAGAAAATCCTTGCTGGAGGAATGAACATTCTAAATCTGAGCTATTCAATATAAAACAGTTCTGAATCCATATCCAAAATAGGAAATTTAGACGTTCCCATATAAAAAAAAATAAGAAAACAGAACAAACACATGAGAATGGAGGAATAAAACTTTACATATAAATTTCCAAAAAAAAATGGTGGAAAGCTAATGTGATCAGACTAAATAAAGATAATTTTCATAGTGTTCAAACATGATGAAGAATTATCTATAGATTTGGAAGACTGAAATCAATCAAGTGCATTTATAAACTAATTTTCTCATTATTAAAGTCATGGATGTTGTACGTTCAAATTTAAAATCAGTCATGGTAGGATTGGTGACTCACAGGCTTCATTAGACTGTGGCTTTAAGTGATACTTTATGAGAAGAATGTATTCCAAAACCAAGTCAGGAAATGAATGACCCTTTCACAATCACAAATCATATCGAGCTAGCTGGGCCAGCAAATAGAGACCCGAAGTGAGGTTTACTGAGCTAGAGTAGATCATCTGAGTTCTAGTCAAAATAACAGAGTCTTAAAATGATTACTCTCTGAAAGTTAAACAGTGAGAGTCAAGAAATGAAATAGGATTAATTTGGGACATATTCTGATCCATACTAGTATTGCATCAAAAAAACTGTGCTTCTTACTCTAGTGATGTATATTTTTTCACATGGAGTTTATATTGATACTTATATTTTCCTTATTAATCACATACCATGTATTTTGGTTGCTTTTGTACTCTGCTACCATTCTATAACCATGACATGAAAGATTAGAAAAAATTATTCAGGAAGCAAGTCAGATATCATTTTTGACAAAGTACATTCAAAGTCCTTTGAGAGCGCCTCCACTCTTCAGAAGGTGACACAATAGACTTTACTATCAAAGTCACAGTTGTGGGGAGTATAGCTTTTAGTAAAAGGGCCGAGGCCAGAGAAAAGGCCAGGAGGAATCAATGTAGGGTTTACGGAGAACTGGAAATTTTTGAGAAACACATAGGAGAAATGGATTGCACTGGGCTGGAAATTCAGGGACAAACATGAAAAACAACATGAGCATTTATCTGTAATGCTTATGTGTGCTTTTATTCCCAAAAATCCAAGTGATTGAGGGTTTTGGGACTTGAGACTACAATTATGTCTCTTTCCTTCAGGAATGTAATTAATAATTATTATCACTAAAATAAAAACAACTGATAAATTCTTTTAAGGTACTCTCTAGATATCTATAGCCAATAGATTTAGGACAGAATATCTTTTTTTTTTTTTTGAAATAACATAATGGAAAACTAAAACAGACTAAAGGGCAGTTATTTCTTAAAAATAATAAAGGGTAGATACACACAAACTCAACTATATTTTTTTCTTATTAAAAATACACATTCCTTTTACAAAATTAAGGAAGTACAGATCAGCAAAACTGTACAGATTTTTTAAAAAACAAAATTAAATCGATTACATAATACCAAGCTTTATATTCTGCTTTTTTATTTACAGCCTACCATGAATACATTTATTTACTATTAACTAGTCTTCTAAAAAAACATTTTTAATGACAGCATGCTACCCCATTCTATGAACATTCAATAACTTATATTATCAATAATGAATAGTTGGAGGATTAGGCAGAAACATGGCGGAGTGAGAGATGTCTCTCTATTTCTCCCCTTGAAACAACAATAAGCTGAACATCTAAAACTCAACAAAAACACCAAAACAGCACGTCTGGTGTGCAGTTTTGAGCGGGATCTGCGCATAAGAGCTACCACAGGTAAGAACCCTGGGTGTCCCGCGGTGGACTGGGAATAATAAAGAAGCTGCCTCTGGAAGCCCCTGGAGCTCCCTGTAGAAGGTGAGGGAGGGGTGAAGGTGCAGCGACTTTCCTGAACAAACCTGCCTGGAAGTGCTGAGGCTTGTACAACAGCCGACCAGAGGGCCCAGTCATCACGGCAGAAAGCAGAGAAGCAGAGCCAGACCGTAAAGAAACAATAGCTGATTTTTACCGGCCCTGGTTGCAAAACTGACGCTGAGCCACAGCCCCCAAAGCCCAGCTCAGAAGGCCCCTCCCCCAATAACCTCCCAGATCCATCACTGTGGAGCCCCAGGGGAATATGAGCAAATGATTACCAAAACTGCTAGGGATCCAAGAGGCTTAGATGCCACCTATTGGAAACCGAAAGAAGAGCACCTTCTTTGCAGCAGGCTAAAGAGAGACCTTTATTTAATAAATCTTCTTTCTGGAATACAACAGAATACATTTGCATTAATGCCCAGGCGAAGAAATAGTCCATTAAACACCACGAACAACCAAGGCGACATGGCATCTCAGAAAGAAAGAGAAAAATCTCCAGAAAATAAGCTTACGGACATAGAAATATGTGACTTAAATGACAGAGACTTCGAGATGGTACTTTTGAAAAAACTCAATGAGATCCAAAACAAATCATATCAACAATTTCAGGAGTTAAAAAAAAAAAAAACAACTAGATGAGCAGAGCAAGAAGATTGAAACCCTCAAGAAGAACAGACTAAATCTTCTGAAAATGAAAAACACACTGTAAGAGTTGAAAAATTAAATAGCAAGCCTGGGAAATAGAGTTGAGCAAATGGAGTAAAGAATCTGTGATATCAAAGACAGAAATCTAGAAACGAATCAGACAGAAGAAGAGAGAAACTAAAGAATGAAAAATAATGGAAGAGAAATACAAGATACCATCAGGAGAGGAAACATAAGAATAATGGGCATTGCCAAAGGTGAGGAAAAGAAACAGGGACTAGAAAGCATTTTCAGACAAACAGTTGCCAAGAATTTCCCAAATCTAAGGAATGAACTGGAGCTTGGAATTCAAGAAGTCAACAGAACACCCAATTATCTTAACCAAGAGGCCTTCACCAAAACACATTGTATTAAAATTATCTATAAAAAATCAATGA
>NW_006430503.1:840694-846932 GCF_000325575.1 Pteropus alecto
GTCCTGGCTAGACTCACTAATAAAAAAGAGAATGGACACAAATAAACAAAATCAGGAATGAAGGAGGAGAAATCATGACAGATACTGCAAAAATACAAAGGATAATACAAGAATACTATGAAAAAATATATAACCAAATTTATTAACCTAGAAGAAATGGACCAGAACTTAGAAAAATACAACCTTCATAGACTGAATCAAGAAGAACTAGAAAATCTAAATAGACCGATCAGCAGTATGGAAATTGAAACAATCATCAAAAACCTACCAAAAAGTAAAAGTCCAGGACCAGATGGCTTCACCAGTGAATTCTACTTCACATTCAAAGATTTAATACCTATTCTCCTCAAATTCTTCCAAAAAATCGAAGAAGAGACAATATTTCCCAACACATTTTATGAGGCCAATATTACTCTGATATCAAAACCTGGTAAAGATAACACACAAAAAGTAAACTACAGATCAGTATCTTTCATGAACACAGATGCAAAAATCCTAAATAAGATACTAGCGAACCGAATACAGCAACATATTAAAAAGGTTAACACCACGGTCAAGTGGGCTTCATCCCAGAGGCACAGGGATGGTTCAACATATGCAAATCAATTAATGTGATACACCACATAAAAAATTAAAAAATAAGGATCATATAATTATATCAATAGATGCAGAAAAAGTCTGGCAAGATATAGCATCCATTTATGATCAAAACACTTAACAAAAACGGTATAGAAGGAAAGTACCTTAACATAATAAAGGCCATGTATGACAAACTCTCAGCCAACATTATACTTAATGGTGAAAAACTGAAAACCTTTCCTCTAAGATCAGAAACAAGGCAAGGCTGTCCACTATCACCACTGTTATTCAATATAACATTGGAGGTCCTTTCAAGTGCAATCAGACAAGAGAAAGATATAAAAGGCATCCAAATAGGAAACGAAGAAGTCAAACTGTCACTATTTGCGGATGACATGATTCTCTATATAGAAAACCCAAAAGACTCCATAAGAACTCTACTAGAAACAAAAAGCAAATACAGTAAAGTCTCTGGATACAAAATCAATGTTCAAAAATCTAATAGCATTCCTATACTCTAACAACGAAGTGTCAGAAAAAAGAAGAGGAAAAAATAATCGCTTTTGCAATTGCAGCAAAAAAGAGTAAAATACCTAGGAATAAATTTAAAGAAACGTGAAGAACCCATATAATGAAACTATTAAAAGAAATCGAAGAAGATACAAAGAAATGGAAAGATATTCCGTGTTCTTGGATCAACATAGTTAAAATGACCATATTACCTAAAGCATCACACAGATTTAATGCAATCCCCATCAAAATCCCAACAGCATTTTTTTATTTGAACAAAAAATGATCAGATTCATATGGAAGCACAAAAGCCCCCGAACTGCTAAAGCCATCCTGAGAAAAAAGAACAAGCCTGAAGGCATCACTCTACCCAACTTCAAATTATGCTACAAAGCGACAGTAATCAAAACAGTATGGTATTGGCAGGAAAACAGACACATGAACCAGTGGAACAGAATTGAGAGTCCAGAAGTAAACCCATATATATATATGGGGGAGGAAAGGGTCAAATATAGAGGGGAAGGGGAAGTGGGTAAAGGGGATCAAATATATGGTAGCTGAAGGAAACTGGACTTTGGATGGTGAACACACAATAGAATATGCAGATGTTAAATGATAATGTACATCTGAAAATTATGATTGTATTAACCAATTTTACCTCAATAAACTTAATTAAAAAATAATTAATAGTTGGATATTTGGCTTCCTCTTGCTCCCCTCTTCTCTTCATTTATTGTTTTTATAACCAATAAAGCAAGTTTCTGATATTTTCTATCAGTTCTTGAGTTTACCAAAACTTCAAAGTGTAGCAGTAGAAAACACTGAAGTAAAAACTGTTCTTACCTTGGCCAAGAATTAAAACACTTCATACTAAGAAATGGACACATTCCTAAAAACATAAACTGTCCCAAGACTGAGTCAAGAAGAAACAGAAAATCTGAACTGACCGATTATCACCAATGAAATAGAATCAGTAATCAAAAACCTCCCCCAAAACAAAAGTCCTGGACCAGATGGCTTCATAGGCAAATTTTACCAAACATTCAAAGAAGAAATAACACCTGTTCTTCTCAACTGATTCCAAAAAATTCAAGAAGAGGGAAGGCTCCTTAACTCTTTTTTATGAGGCCACAACCTTGATTCCAAAACCAAAGACAATTTAAAAAAAAGAAAACTATAGAGTGATATCTCTTATGAACATTGATGAAAAATCGTCAACAAAATATTAGCAAACTGAATTCAGCAATACATTAAAAATATCATACACCATGATCAAGTTGGATTTATTCCTGGGACGCAAGGTTGGTACAATATCCGAAAATTAATGAACATGATACACCACGTCAACAAATTGAAAGATAAAGACCATATGATCATATTAACAGATGCAGAAAAAGCGTTCGACAAAATCCAGCATCCATTTATGGTAAAAACTCTCAGCAAAGTGGGCACAGAGGGAACATACCTCAACATCATAAAGGCCATATATGACAAACCTACAGTTAATGTCATACTCAATGGGGAAAGGCTAAAAGCATTTTCTTTAAGATTATGAACAAAACAAAAATGCCACTTTCACCACTTCTCTTCAACATTGTATTGGAAGTCTTAGCCACAGCAGTAAGACAGGATAGAGAAATAAAAGCCATCCAAATTGGAAAGAAAGAAGGAAAACTCTTGTTATTTGCCAATGACGTGATACTATAGAGAGAGAACCCTAAAGATTCCACCAAAAAACTGTTAGAACTGATCAATCAATTCAGGAAAGTAGCCGGTTACAAAATAAATGTTCAGAAGTCAGTGGCATTTTTATACACCAATGATGAACTTTCAGAAAGAGAAATTAAGAAAACAATCCCATTTACAATTACATCGAAACTATAAAATACCTGGGAATCAAATTAACCACAGAGGTAAAAGACCTGTTTTCAGAAAATTAGAAGTCATTGAAAAAAGAAATTGAAGAAGATACAAGTAAATGGAAGCATATACTGTGTATACTGTGTCTACAGGTAGGAAGAATCAACATCATTCAAATGGCTATACTGCCCAAAGCAATCTGTAGATTAAATGCAATCTCTATCAAAATACTAATGGTATTTTTCAGAGAGCTAGGACAAATAATACTAAAATTTATATGGAGCCATAAAAAAACCCTGAATAGCCATGGCAATCTTGAGAAAGAAGAACAAAGTTAGAGGTATCAACTACCTGATATCAAACTGTACTACAAGGCTACGGTAATCAAAATGGCATGGTACTGGCATAAAAATGGATACACTGATCAATGAAACAGAATAGAGATATCAGAAATAAATCCATGCCTATATGCTCACTTAATATATGACAAAGGAGGTATGAATATACAATGGGGGTAAAGACAGTCTCTTCCATAAATGGTGTTGGGAAAATTGGACAGATACATGGAAAAAAAAAAAACTGGATCGCCTTCTTACACCATAAACAAGAATAGACACAAAATGGATTAAAGACTTAAATGTAAGACCCCAAACCATAAAACTTCTAGATGGAAACATAGGCAATAAACTCTCTGATATTCCTAACAGGAATTTCTTTTCAGATATATCTCACCAGGCAAGGGAAACTAAACTAAACTAAACTAAACTAAACTAAACTAAACTAAACTAAACTAAACTAAACTAAACTAAACTAAACTAAACTAAACTAAACTAAACTAAACAAATGGGACTATATCAAACTAAAATGTTTTTGTACAGTGAAGGAAACCATCAACACAACAAAAAGACAGCCGACTGATTGGAAGAAGATATTTGCTAATGATACATCTGGTAAGAGGTTAATATCCAAAATATATAAAGAACTTATACAACTCAACAATAACAAAAAAATCCAATTAAAAAATGGGCAGAAGACATGAACAGATATTTCTCCAAAGAGGAAATACAGATGGCTAATAGACATATGAAAAGATGCTCAAGGTTGCTAACCATCAGAGAAATGCAAATTAAAACCACAATGAGATATCGCTTCACACCTGTCAGAATGGCTATTATCAATAAATCAAAGAACAAAAATTGTTGGTGAGGATGTGGAGGAAAGGGAACCCTATACATTGTTGATGGGATTGCAATTGCTACAGCCACTATGGAAAACGGTCTGGAGGTTTCTCAAAAAATTAAAAATGGATATATCTTTTGACTCAGCAGTATATCTTTTGACTCAGCAATTTGGGTAAATTGGATATTTACCCAAAGAAACCCTAAACAATAATTCATAAAGATGTATGCACCCCTATGATCATGGCAGTGCTATTCATAATAGCCATAATATGGAAGCGACCTAAATGCTCATCAACAGATGATTGGCAAAGAAGTTATGGTTCGTATATACAATGAAATATTATTCAGCCATTAAAAAAAATGAAATCCTATCATTTGCAATGACATGGATGGACCTAGAGATTATTATGATAAGCAAAATAAGTCAGAGAAAGATAAACACAATACGATTTCACTTATACGCAGAATCTAAGGAACAAAAAGAACAAACTAATTGAAAATAGGCCCATAAATATAGAGGACAAGCAGGTGATAGGCTGAGTGCAAGGGGTTTAGGGGATGGGAGAATGGGGTGAAGAGTTAAAGAAGTTCAAATTAGTAGTTGATAGATGGTCACCAGGATGGGGAGTACAGCATAGGAAATGCAGTTAGAATTTACATATTGGCTAAGTGGAAAACCAGAGGAGAGAAGGAGCAATTAGGGGGTTGTTTTATAAACTATATAAATGTCTAACCAATGTACTGTATACTTGAAACTAATTTTTAAAAAATCCTCTTTCCAGTTTATGATCTAAGAATGTCTTTCTCAAGGACTTGGGAACAATTTGAAATTCAATCATCAAGTAAGATTAGAGACCTTATTTCCCAGTCTCTACAAATAAAGTAGGAGCCTAATTTCAGTGGGTGTCAGTTAGTAAACACAGAATGTCTAATCACCAAGAAAAATATTTGCAAGCTGAGGAATAACTCATTGTGCTGGACACTTTCTAATGCTGTCTCCTCTTTCTACTAGTTCATCCCAGTATTAAAAAAAAAAAATATTAAAAGAGGAGGAAAGAAAGAGAGAGAGGAAGGAAGGAAGGAAGGAAGGAAGGAAGGAAGGAAGGAAGGAAGGAAGGAAGGAAGGAAGGAAGAAAGGAAGAATTATACTCTTCTCCATATGTTTGGTATTTTAAATAGAAGTTATTTTATATATACAATGGAATTTTACTCAGCCATTAAAAAATGAAATCCTACCATTTGCAATGACACGATTGGACCTAAGGGTTATTATGTTGAATGAAATAAGTCAGACAGAGAAAGATATGCTTTCACTTATATGCAGAATCTAAGGAACAAAAAGAACAAACTAATTGAATACAGACTCACAAATATCAAACACAATTTGGTGATGGGCATAGGGGAAGGGGTTTGGGGGGCTGGGAGAATGGGGTAAAGGGTTAAAGAAGTACAAATTAGTAGTTGATAGATGGTCACTGGGATGGGGAGTATGGCATAGGGAATGCAGTTAGCATTTATATATTGGCTAGGTGGAAAACCAGAGCAGAGAAAGAGCAATTAGGGGTATTGTTTTATAAACTATATAAATGTTTAATCAATGTACTGTATACTTGAAACTAATAAAAAAAATACACCCTCCCCCCCACTTCATACTATTATAGGGAGAAAAATAACTATTATAGGGTTAAAATGCTAATCAATCTATGCAGTTAACTACTGGGAATAAAAAAAAAAAGAGTGATTTGACCAATAGTTTCACTATATTTTATATTAAGACTTATCAGACATCTAGAAAGGAGGAGACTCAACATACTCTTTTCCCACATTCAATTTGTGTTAGCATAGAAAACAATTTTCTTTGTTTCCAACTCAATCTGACAGAGAGATGATAAGGCTAAGAGCCTACTAGGAAACCTTTAAAAGTTTATTCTCATGTCTGCTTGAATAAAACATTATTTTGAAATAAATCTCTTAGGTGAGAAATTATACAATGTATATATGTAAACTAACTTTTCTTTCTTTCTTTCTTTCTTTCTTTCTTTCTTTCTTTCTTTTCTTTCTTTCTTTCTTTCTTTCTTTCTTTCTTTCTTTCTTTCTTTCTTTCTTTC
>NW_006430503.1:847312-863102 GCF_000325575.1 Pteropus alecto
CTTCCTTCCTTCCTTCCTTCCTTCCTTCCTTCCTTCCTTCCTTCCTTCCTTCAAGTATATCTTGAATTGGGTGGTTTCTTCATTCTTTAATGTTAATAACCTGTCATAAGTAAAACTGCTGATATCAATGGGCAACTAAGGCTTCTAGAATATGAACTCAGACCCTCTCACTTTAATCTGTCAGCCTAGGGTGCTTACATGTGAGTACATCTACCATTAGCCTAAGAGTATATTATACTCCATTGCTAATCTTTCTTCCTCATTAGACTGGAAGCTTCTTGAGGACTGGGATTTAATCTTTCATGTCATCATGTCTTCGCTTCTTATCAAAACAATGGAAACGTAGCAAAGCTTAACAAATACTTGCTAAAGAATTAATTTATGTTCTTCATTTACACCCAGTAGGTCATCAAACTACTTTTTGTTGACTGGGCAGGTACACATCTTCAAACATGTCTGGTAGAAAGAATACTGGCTGTAATAAAATGTAAAGTTATTCTAAATATTCTATTTTGTTCTTTATCACCACCCTCTTTATGTACTCTCAAGGATGCATAGCAAAGGCATTTCAGACAGGAAAATAAAACTTGACATAAAAATAGAAGTAGTTTTGGATAAAAATTGACCCTTACACTTATTCTATGCAAAATCAAATTGAGCCCTTCATATTTGATATGGTTATTGAAATGAATGGCAGATAATTTCACAGAAAGATTATGTTAATAAATAAATTTTAGCCTCCTGATGACTTGATATATTTCTCTCAATCTCTCTTCTGGGATCTTTAAAACTTAATCATCTATATTTGGGTCAATAAATTTGAGAATGTTTAATGACCCCTGAGAATAAAGGAAGAAGTAATAAGGTGGGTTTAAGGATTTGTAGACTATAATTGAAATCCTTACTTTTTAACAGGGAAATTATTTTAGACATATTTTTCTTTTAAGCTAAACAGATCAGTGAGCTGTACTTGAATCTCTCTCTTTAAAATATACATCAGCACTAAACACAGCAGTCTCTTTGTTAAGAAGGCTGTACTGTGCCAGTAACAAAGGTGACATGTAGGATTAAGTTGAATATCAAAATATGTCTCTTTATAGACAACATGTTGTGCTGTTTGACTTACCTATACAAAAGAAAATTATTTACTTTATTTCTATTTTAAATACTGTAGGAATCGTTTATGAAAAACTATTTTTACTAAAAGGGAAATAGTGACATCTGCTGGAAAAATCTAGTTTTATCCCAAAGTCTAGTCATTAACATTTTCACTCTCTCAAAATAAGTATTTAAGATACACATTCTCTCCCTGGAGAACAAATGTGCCTTTATGATAGAAGTGGCATCTGATACATATCATGATGTTACTCTACGGTGTCAATATCAGTAATTAATTCCCTTATTAAAATAAAAACATGGAAATTCTTCAGTGGATTTTCAGAGCAATAAATCTAAAAAATATGTATACTGATTATAAGCTTTTGAGATTCTACCATTCTAGCTTTTGAACAATGCAACCTGAATGGAGCAAGCACTATGTTCTGTACAAAAGTATGAAGACATATGAATAAATGTATATATGTATGTGTGTTTATATATATTTATGTACATAATATATGGTTATGTGTTATATATTTAATATAATTTCTTCCAACTTTATTGAAATATAATGGGCAATTAGTTACTCATATTTACATTGTACAACTCAATGAATTTTTTAATTACAATTAGCATACAATAATATATTAGTTTCAGTTGTACAGCATAGTGATTAGAGATCTATAAAACTCATAAAGCGATCACTCCACTAAACCTAGTACTCCTTACATATTTATTACAACATTGTTAACTATTTTCCTTATGCTATATTTTATATCTCCATGTCTATTTTGTAACAATCCATTTGTACTTCTTAATCCTTTGTCCTTTTTCGCTGTCACCCCAATCTCCCTCTCATCTAGTAACGCTCAAAATATTCTCTGTATCTATGAGTTTATTTCTGTTGTTGTCATTGTTGTTGTTATTGTTGTTTATTTTGTTCTTTAGATTCCATATGTATGTGAAAGGATCTGATATTTGCCTTTCTCTATCTGACTTATTTCATTCAGTGCAATATCGTCTAGGTCCATCAGGGCAATCTTTTTCTATTCCCTTCCTTTTAGTCTTTTAATCTGAAGTGAGTTTCTTGTGGGCAGCATATGGGTCTTGTTTTCTTATTCATTCAGCCACTCTGTCTTTTTGTTGGAGCACTTAATTCTTTTCCATTTGAGGGACTTGTTGATAGGAATGTAGTTATTACCATTCTTTATTCATGTTTTTGATACATATTTTTTCTTCTTAAGGAAGGCCCTCCAACATTTCCTGTAATACTGGCTTGATGAATTCTTTTAGCTTATTTTTGTCTGGTAAACTCTTTATCTGTCTTTCGACCCTAAATGATAGCTTTGTTGGATAAAGTATTTTGATTGTAGATCCTAGGTTTTCATCATGTTTTGTGCCAAGCCCTTCTGTCCTGCATAGTATCTTGAGAAATCAGCTGCCAGTCTTATGGGTGCTCCCTTGTAGATAACTAATTGCTTATCTCTGGATGATTTTAAGATTCTCTCTTTTATTTAACCTTTGGTATTTTAATGATGATGTGTCTTGGTGCGGGCCTCTTTGGATTCCTCTTTCTTGGAACTCTCTGAGCTTTCTGGGGTTGTATGTCTGGAGTTAGGGAAGTTTTCTATCATTATTTCTTCAAATAGTTTTCCACTTCTTGTTTTCCCTCTCCTCCTTCAAGTACGCCTATTACATGGATTTTTTTACATTTAATTTTGTCCCATAGGCTTCTTAAATTATTATATTCTTAAATTATTATATTCTTTTTTCTTGCCATTCTGATTGAGTGTCCTTGGCTTCCCCATCATTGATGGTTTGATCCTCTTCTTTACCCATTTTGCTGATTCCCTCTAGTACATTCTTCATCTTAGATAGTGTGTTCTTCACTTCTGACTGGTTCCCTTTTACAATTTTCATTTCCATTTTTATGTTTTTTTATATCTTTGTTAAAGTTCTCCTGAGTTCATCTACTCTTCCCTTAAGTTCAGTGAGCATCTTCATAATCAGTGTTTTGAACTCTGCATCTGTTAGATTGCTTGACTCCATTATTCTTAGATCTCTGTTTTGTTCTTTCACATAGTTTCTGCTTTTCTGTTTTCCCATTTTGGCTGCCTTTCTGTGGCTATTGCTATATACTAAGCAAAATTCCTAAGTCTCTCAGTCTTATTAGTGTGGCTTTGTGTAGTAGGTGTCCAGAGGCACAGTCCTGAGAAGGCTTCAGCAGCAGGCCAAGTTTAGCCCCAGCATGTGTCCCTCCAGGGTTACCTGTTAAGATTCAGCAAGCTGTGCTTACAGTTGCCTTAAAAAATCACACCAGAAACTGAGGTCAGTGTGGGTATTGGAGTTGCTCAGCAAGTTGCACAGGACTCACCAAGGACACAACTGGATGTAGCTTGGGTAGGACTGCGAGTTGGGGGAAGTGGAATTTCATGGAATCCTTTGGGCAGAGCGACCTCTGGTATCCAGTTTGATGATGTCTCAGCTATGGCGGCACTGCAACCGCACACTGGAAGTGGCGAGAGCTCAACAGTGGAACAATAGATACCACTGGCACCTCTGCCAGGAAGAAAGCCTTGCCTCCAGTCCTCGCTCTGACAACTCAGCATCCCCCTGTAAGCCTCTGATGTCCCCCTAGCAGCCAACTGGGCCCTAGGGTTCAGAGCAACGAGTCCATCACTGTGAAAGTCTGGTCGCGAACACAACCCCTTTAAGAGGTGTCTGCAGCTGCCGGCTGCAGCTGCTGACTGCAGCTGCCATATCCTCTGCACCAACATTGGCCTTTGCAGTCCCCCTAACTTTCTTTCCATTCTTGCGTTCTTTTCACTATTTTCTTGAGGTCTTTTTCTTCTCATATCTTGCAAGTCCATGTCTTGCAAGTCTATGTTTGGGTTCATTTTTCCTTGCATAATCCAAGGAATCATAAATCATGCCAAAGCCAGTTGTCTTGCCACCACCAAAATGGGTTTGGAATCTAAATGAAAAGATGACATCTGGTGTGATCTTGTACATTTTGGCTAGTTTTTCCCAAAAACTAGCCGAATTTCTGTCTTAGATACTGTTGCCTTTCCAGGATGAAGGATGTTGATGACCATTTGTTTCCGTTGAAGTAGTCTGTTGGTCATGAACTTACTGGATAGTAACTAAATTGCTTTTCCTCCCTCAAGCAACCAGAGAGGAAAAGAGTGAATCTGTTTTTGTTTTTTTTTAATCTGAGCACTTTTGATATCATTGAATTTACAATGGTTGCATAATATTTCATAATTTAGACAGGCCATGATTTTTTGAACTCTTCTCCCATTGTGGTACATTTAATCTTTTTAATTTTCATCAGTTTTAATACCTTTATGGCTAACATTCTTATATTTGATCTTTGTCTTCATCTCTAATTATTTCTTTAGGATACATACCTAGAAGCAGATAAATATCTAGGATGAATCTTATGAGTTATTTTAAGTCTCTTGGTTACACAATGGCAAAATGTTTTCCAGAAATGTTTTACCAATTTAAATTTCTATCAGAAATTTCTACGTGTACTCGAGACTACAATATTCTTTAAAATTGTGTATAAGACATTATAACATCTTACAAGTCAAAAAGTGTATACTTTTTTTAAGCAATCTCCTACCAACTAAATGTTTTTAAATTATTCTTTGTACATTTCTTTGCATAATATACGGGCTGCACTATAAGAAAAATGTTTTCCAGTACAGTAATTTTGACCCTATTATAGACTGTACGAGTTATGATATTTGTCATCATAGCATGCCTCTTATTCCTCTTCTTTGCTTATAGGGCCCTGTTCTTTTCCTTTGCAAAATAACCTCTCTCTTAGTCTTAAGGTCTCAGTGGATTTTTTAAAAATAATGTAAAAATGTTTTCAATTATGGTTGGCATATAATATTATATTAGTTTCCAGTGTACACCATAGTGATTAGACATTTATATAACTTATGAAGTGATGATCACCCTGATAAATCTAGTACCCATCTGATAGCATACATAGTTATTACAATATTATTAACTATATTCCCTATGCTATAATTTACATTTGCATAACTATTCTGTAATTACCAATTTGTATCTTTTAATCCCTTCCCCTCTTCACCCATTCTCTCAGCTCTAGGCTGTCCCTATACCTGCTCTTTCTATATTGATTAAAATTCTTTTTACCTCTCTCAGTAAATCCCCTGCTACTAGTCAGTCTTTTACACTAAATTTTCAAATTTGTGGTATAATTTCTGTCCCCTGACTGGACCCTGACTGATATATTCCACACATACCGAATTTTTGTTAATTGTATTCATTTTTTTAAAGAACCGTCTTGTTTTTTGTTGATCCTCAACATTTTGTGTTCTTGTACTATATTACTAATTTCTGATATTTATTGCATCCTTTCTTCTACTTTACTTGGGTTTCTTTTGTTTCTTTTCTAACTTCTGAGATGAATACTTATTTTATTTGTTTTAACCTTTCTTATTTAAGGCTTCGAATTACTTTCTAGGTACTACTATATTTCCAGCATGAATGTTTCTATATGAATATTTGCTAGCATTCAGTGCAAAGTGTGTTATTCCCATTTTGATTGTTTTTTTAACTCATGGAAGATTTATTTATTTATTTACTATTATTTATTTATTTAAGTTGATTGAGGTGACATTGGTTAATAAAATTATGTAGATTTCAAATGTACAATTCAATAATACATCATATGTATATTACATTGTGTGTTCACCACCCAAAGTTAAATTTCCTTTTGTCACCATATATTTGATCCACTTTACCCTCATCTACCTCTCCCACCCCATTTCCTTCTGGTAACCACTAAACTGTTGTCTGTGTCCATGAGTCTCTGTTTGTTTACTTTGTTTGTTGCCTTTAGTTTTATATTCCACATATGAATGGTTATATCAAGATCCATTCATGCTGTCACAAGTGGCAGTATTGCATCTTTTCTTATGGCTGAGTAATATTCCATTGTATATATATACCACATCTTCTTTATCCATTTATTGAAGGATACTTCAGTTATTTCCATGTCTTGGCCACTGTAAATAATGCTGCTATGAACATTGGGGTGCATATATCGTTATGGATAAATGTTTTCAATTTTTTGGAGTAGATACCCCAAAGAAGGATTACTGGGTCTTATGGTACTTCTATTCTTACCTTTTGAGGAAACGCCATACTATTCCCTATAGTGGCTGTAGCAATTTACATTCCCATTAGCAGTATATAAGGGTTCCTTTCCCCCTACGACCTCTCCAACACTTGATACTATTTGTTATATTAATGGACAAGTAATTCTAACAGGTATGAGGTGGTATTGCATTGTGGTTTTGATTTGCATTTTCCTAATAGCTAGTGAATTTGGGCATCTTTTCATATGCATGTTGGCTGTTTTTATGTCTTCTCAGCAGAAGTATCTGTTCAGGTCCTCTGTCCATTTTTTAATTGGATTGTTTATTTGTTGTTTAGTTGTATGAGTTCTTTGTATATTTTAAACATTAGCCCCTTTTGGGAGGTGTTATTTGCAAATATCTTCTCCCATTCATTAGCTTGCTTCTTTGTTTTGTTGATGGTTTCTTTTGCTATGCAGAAGCTTCTTAGTTTGATATAATCCCATTCATTTATTTTTGCTTTTACTTCCTTTGCCTTTCATGTCAGATTCATATTTTCTCTAAATACAAGGTCTATGATTTAGTACCTATTTTTTCTTCTATGCAATTTATTGTTTCAGATATTATATTTAGGTCTTTGATCCATTTCGAGTTAATTTTGGCAAATGGTGACAGATAGCAGTCTAGTTTCATTCTTTTGCATGTGGCTTTCCAATTTTCCCAGCACTATGTATTGGAGAGGCTTTCTTTTCTTCAGTGTGTATTTTTGGCTTTCTTTTTTTTTGTAGAAAATTATTCGTCCATATATATGGGTTTATTTCTGGGCTCTCAATTTTGTTTCATTGGTCTGTATGTTTGTTTTTCTGCCAATACAATGCTGTTTTTATTATTGCCACTTTGTAGTATAATTTGAAGTCAAGCAGTGTGATACTTCTAACCTTGTTTTTTTTTTTTTCCCTCAGGATTGCTTTGTTTACTCAGGGTCTTTTGTGCTTCTATATGGAATCTGATGATTTTTTTGTTTTATTCATTTAAAAAATGCCATTGGGGTTTTAATGGAGATTGCATTAAATCTATATATTGCTTTAGGTAATAAAACCATTTTTACTATGTTAATTATTTCAATCCATGAACACAAAATATCTTTTCATTTTTTTGTGTCTTCTTTAATTTCTTTTGATAACCTCTTCAGTTTTTAGTGTATAGGTCCTCCACATGCTTTGTTAAGTTTATTTCTAGTTACTTTATTCTTTTTGTTGCAATTGCAAAATGAATTGTTTTTTTAAATTTATTTCTGAAATATTATTAATATATAGGAATGCTATGGAGTTCTGTATGTTGATTTTGTAACCCACAAATTTACAATATTTGTTTATTGTTTCTAATAGATTTTTGGTGGAGTTTTTATGGTTTTGTATATAATGAACCACGTCATCTGCAAAAAGTGACACGTTGACTTCTTCATTTCCGTTTTAGATGTCTTTTATTTCTTTCTCTAGTCTGGTTGCTTTAGCTAGGACTTTCAATACTAAACTGAATAAGAGTGATGAGAATGGGTATCCTTGTCTTGCGCCTGATCTTATTTTACTTTATTTTTTTATTATAATTTTTATTAATTTTTTTATGGCGACATTGGTTAACGAAATCCAATAAGTTTCAGCTGTACACTTTAACAATAAGGCATATATATATTTACACTGTGTGTTCACCTCCCAAGTTAGATTTCTTTCTGTCACCACATAGTTGACCCCCTTTACCCCGTCTACCTCCCCCTTCCTCTACCCTCTACCCTCTGGTAACCACTAGTCTATAGTCCATGTTTATGAGTCTCTGTTTGTCCTGTTCATTTGTTGCTTTTAGGTTTATATCCCACATATAAATGATATCATGTGATTTTCAACTTTTTCCGTCTGGCTTATGTGTTCCTGATCTTAGGGGAAAAGGATTCAGTTTTTTACCATTGAGCATAATATTAGCTGAGGGTTTGTCATATACGGCCTTAATTATATTGAGGTACTTTCCTTCTATACCCATTTTATTAAGTGTTTTAATCATAAATGCATGCTGTATCTTGTTGAATGTTTTTTCTGCATCTATCGATATGATCATATGATTTCATCTTTTGTTTATGTGGCACATCACATTGATTGATTTGCATACACTGGTTCATCTCTATGCCTCTGAATGAATCCCACTTGAAAATGTTGTATAATCTTTTTAATATATTGTGTTCGATTTGTTAGTACTTTGTTTATTATTTTTGCATCTGTATTCATCAGAGATATTGGTCTGTAGTTTCTTTTTTTGTGTGCTATCCTTACCAGGATTTAGTATCAGGGTAATGTTGGCCTTATAAAATAAGTTAGAGAGTATTGCCTATTCTTCAATGTTTTAGAAGAGTTTGAGAAAGACAGGGTATTAAATCTTCTTTTTAAAAAAATTTATTTATTTAAACTAGTTTCAAGTGTACAGTACATTGGCTAGACATCTATATAGTTCATAAAACGATCCCCCCATTGCTCCCTCCCTCCCTTGACCCTCCGTGTAGCTTCATATTAATGCTAACCACATTCCCTCTGCCAGCTCCCCATCCCTGTGACAACTATCGACTACTAATTTGTACTTCTTTACCCTTCACCCCACTTTCCAAGCTCTCTAAATCCCTCCCAAATTGTCCACTATATTTACGAGTCTTTTTTTTTTGGATTAGTTTGTTCTTTTTCTTCCTTAGATTCCACATATAAATGAAATCACATGGTATTTATCTTTCTCTGTTTGACTTATATCACTCATAATAACCTCTAGTTCCATCCATGTTGTTGCAAATGGTATCATTTTGGTTTGGATAAATACCCAGAAGTACAATTGCTAGGTCAAAAGATATATCCATTTTTAATTTTTTGAGAAACTTCCAGACCGTTTTCCATAGCATAGCGACCAATTTGCACATTTACCAGCAGTGCCGAAGGATTCTGTTTTTTTTGCCTCACAGCATCGAAACTACTTGTTGTTTATTTTTTGATGGCCATTCTGACAGGTGTGAGGTGATAACTCATTGTGGTTTTAATTTGCATTATCAGAGTACCATTGGCGAATATCTTCTCCCATTTAGGTCATCTTTTCATTTGGTTGATGGTTTTCTTTGCTGTGCAAATACTTTGTAGTTTTGTGTGGTCCCATTTGTTTATTTTTTCTTTTGCTTCCCTTCCTGAGGAGATGTGTCAGAAAAAATATTACTGAGAGCGACATCAGAGAGTTTACTGCCTATGTTTTCTTACAGGAATTTTATAGTTTCTGGTCTTACATTTAAATATATAATCTATTCTGAGTTTATTTTTGTATATGGTGTAAGAAAGTGGTGTAGTTTTATGTATTTTTTTGCATGTATCTCTCCAGTTTTCCCAGCACCATTTATTGAAGAGACTGTCTTTACTCCATTGTTTATTTTTGTCTCTTTCATCATAGATTAATTGACATTATAAGCATGAGTTTATTTCTGAGCTCTCTATTCTACTCCATTGATCTATGTGTCTTTTTTATGCCAGTACCTTGATGTTTTGATTACTACAGCCTAGCAGTATAGTTTGATATCGCATAGCATGATACTTCCAAATTCGATCTCCTTTCTCAAGATTGCTTTAGCTATTCAGAGTCTTTGTAGTTCCATGTAAATTCTAATATTATTTAATTCTGTGAAAAATGCCATTGGTATTTTGATATGATGGTGTTTAATCTGTAGGTTGCTTTGGGTAGTATGAACATTTTAACAATGTTATTCTTTCTATCCATAAGCACAATATATGCTTCCACTTATTTGTATTTTCTTCAGTTTTTTCTTCGCTGTCTTATAATTTTTCGAGTACAGGTCTTTTACCTCCCTGACTAAATTTATTCCTAGGTATTGAACTTTTTGATGCAATTGTAAATAGGATTGTTTTCTTAATTTCTTTTTCTGATAGTCCCTTTCCTTTCTTCCTTTCCTTCCCTTCCCTTCCCTTCCCTTCCTCTCTCCCTCCCTCCCTCGTTCCCTCCCTCCCTTTTTTTTCTTTATCTTTCCCTCCCTCCCTCCATTTCACTCTCTCTTTCCTTTCTCTTTCTCCTATGGCTCCATATAAATTTTAGTATTATTTGTCCTAGCTCTCTGAAAAATACCATTAGTATTTTGATAGAGATTGCATTTAATCTACAGATTGCTTTGGGCAGTATAGCCATTTGAATGATGTTGATTCTTCCTACCTGTAGACACAGTATACACAGTATATGCTTCCATTTACTTGTATCTTCTTCAATTTCTTTTTTCAATGACTTCTAATTTTCTGAAAACAGGTCTTTTACCTCTGTGGTTAATTTGATTCCCAGGTATTTTATAGTTTCGATGTAATTGTAAATGGGATTGTTTTCTTAATTTCTCTTTCTGAAAGTTCATCATTGGTGTATAAAAATGCCACTGACTTCTGAATATTTAATTTGTACTTGCTACTTTCCTGAATTGATTGATCAGTTCTAACAGTTTTTTGGTGGAATCTTTAGGGTTCTCTCTCTATAGTATCACGTCATTGGCAAATAACAAGAGTTTTCCTTCTTTCTTTCCAATTTGGATGGCTTTTATTTCTCTATCTTGTCTTACTGCTGTGGCTAAGACTTCCAATACAATGTTGAAGAGAAGTGGTGAAAGTGGGCATTCTTGTCTTGTTCCTGATCTGAAGGAAAATGCTTTTAGCCTTTCCCCATTGAGTATGACATTAACTGTAGGTTTGTCATATATGGCCTTTATGATGTTGAGGTATGTTCCCTCTGTGCCCACTTTGCTGAGAGTTTTTATCATAATTAGATGCTAGATTTTGTCAAATGCTTTTTCTACTTCTGTTGATGTGATCAAATGGTTTTTATCTTTTAATTTGTTAATGTGGAGTATCATATTAATTAATTTGTGGATATTGCACAAATCTTGCATCCAAAGAATAAATCCAACTCGATTATGGTGTATGATATTTTAAATGTATTGCTGAATTCAGTTTGCTAATATTTTGTTGACGATTTTGCATCAATGTTCATAAGAAATATTGACCTATAGTTTCCTTTTTTTGTAATGTCTTTGGTTTTGGAATCAAGGAGTAATGGTGGCCTCATAAAAGGAGTTAGGGAACCTTTTCTGTTCTTGAATTTTTTGGAATAGTTTGAGAAGAATAAGTGATAATTCTTTGAGTATTTGGTGAAATTTGCCCATGAAGTCATCTGGTCCAGGACTTTTGTTTCGGGGTGGTTTTCAATTACTGATTCTATTTCATTGGTAGTAATCGGTCAGTTCATATTTTCTGTTTCTTTTTAACTCAATCTTGGGAGATTATATGTTTAGGAATGTGTCCATTTCTTCCAGATTGTCCAGTTTGTTGGCATATAATTGTTCGTAGTATTTTCTCATGATCCATTGTATTTCTGTGGAGTCCGTGGTTATTTCTCCCCTTTCATTTCTGATTTAATTTATTTGAGTCCTCTCTTTTTTTTCTTTGATGAATCTGACTAAGGGTCTGTTGATTTGGTTTATCCTGTCAAAGAACCAGCTTTTGGTTTCATTAATCTTATGTATTGTTTTTCTAGACTATTTCATTTATTTCCACTCTGATCTTTATTATTTCCTTACTTCTATTCAATTTGGGCTTTGTTTGCTGTCCTTTTTCTAGTTCTTTTAGGTGTAGGGTTAGATTGTTTATATGAGCTTTTTCTTGTTTCTTGAGGTAGGCATGTATTGCTATGAGTTTCTCTCTTAGGACTGCTTTCGCCGTGTCCCATAAATTTTGAGTCTTTGTGCTTTCATTTTCATTTCTATCTAGGTATTTTCTGATTTCTTCCTTGATCTCATTGATAACCCATTCATTGTTTAGTAGCATGTTATTTGGCCTCCATGCATTTGTGTATTTTCCAGTTTTTTTTCATGTAGTTGATATTTAGTTTCATACTATTGTGATCAGAGAAAACGGTTGATATGATTTCAATCTTCTTAAATTTATTGAGACTTGATTTTTGTCCTAACATGTGGTCTATATTGAAAATGTCCCATGTGCACTTGAGAAGAATGTATATTTTGCTGCTTTGGGGTAAAATGCTCTGAATATATCTATTAAATCCATCCGTTCTAATGTGTCTTTTAGGCCCATTGTTTCCTGGTTGATTCTTTGCCTGGAAGATCTGTCCATTAGTGTCGATGAGGTGTTAAAGTCTCCTACTATGAGTGTATTACTATTGATCTCTCCTTTTATGTCAGTCAATAATTGCTTTATGTATGTAGGTGCTCCTGTGTTGAGTGCATATGTTTACTAGGCTATGTCCTCTTGATTTTTCAATCCCTTTATCATTATGTAATGCTCTTTTTGTCTCTTATTATAGCCTTTGTTTCAAAGTCTATTTTATCTGATATAAGTATTGCTACCCCAGCTATTTTTTCATTTCTGTTTTGCATGAAATATCTTGCTCCATCCCTTTACTTTGTGAGTGTCATTTGATCTGAAATGGGTCTCTTGTACACAGTATATGCACTGGTCTTGTTTTCTTATCTATTCAGTTACCTTATGTCTTTTGATTGGAGCATTTAATCCTTTTACATTTAAAGTGATTACTGATAGCTACATTATTATTGCCATTTTGTTATTCATATTTCTTATTTCTATTTTCTTTTTTACCCCTTCTCTTTTTACAGAAGACCCTTTAACATTTCTTGTCATGCTGGCTTGTTGGTGATGAATTCTTTAAGCTTTTTTCCTGTCTGGGAAGCTCTTTATCTCACCTTCCATCTTGATTGAAAGTTTGATGGGTAGAGTATTCATGGTTGTAGATTCTTGTTTTTAATAACTTCGAATATTTCTTGCCAGTCCCTTTGGCCTGCAAAGTTTTCATTGAAAAGTCAGCAGACATTCTTATGGGGGTACCTTGTAAGTAACTTCTTCCTTTCTCTTGCTGCTTTTAAGATTCTCTCTTTGTCTTTGACCTTTGGCATTTTAATTATGATGTGTCTTGGTGTAGGTCTGTTTGAAATCCTCTTGTTTGGGACTCCGTGCTTCCTGAACTTGTATGTCTAATTCCTTTGCCAGGTTTGGGAAGTTTTCTGTCATTATTTCTTCAAATAGATTCTCAATCCCTTGCTCCCTCTCTTTCTTTTCAGGCACTGCTATGTTCCAGATATTTTTATGCTTCATGTTGTCCCAGAGGTCTCTTAAACTATTCTCATTTTTTAAAATTCTTTTTTCTTTTTGTTGTTCTGATTGGGTGTATTCTGCTACCTTGTCTTCCAATTTGCTGATTCGATCTTCCGCTTCGTCCAATCTATTGTTGAATTCTTCTAGTGTAGACTTAATTTCACTTATTGTATTCTTTATTTCTGTCTGGTTCTTTTTTATGGTTTCTATGTCCTTTTTTATGCTGTTGAGGTTCTCGTTGTGCTCATCCATTCTCTCCATAAGTTTGTTGAGCATCCTTATAACCATTATTTTGAATTCTGTCTCTGGTAGGTTGCTTGCCTCCATTTCATTTAGCTTATTTTCTGGAGTTTTCTCCTGTTTCATTTGCAGTATGTTTTTGTTTGTTTGTTTTCTTTTCTTATTTTATTAGCCTCTCTGTGTTTGTTTCTATGTGTTAGGAATATTTGTTTGGTCTCTCAGCCTTGACCAGATTGCCTAATGTGGAAGGTGTCCTGTGTGGCCTGATGGCACACTCTCCCTATCCCTTATGCCAGGGGCTCTGGACGTGATCTTTGTGTGGGTTGTGTGTGATCTTCTGTTGTTGGCAAGGCTTTATTGTTGTTAGTGGATCAGCAAATGGGATTAACGCTCAGGCTGACTAATTGTGAGAATTGGCTGCACTCACAAGGTAAGAGTTGTTTGGGTGCTGACCTCACTGAGTAGTCTTGTGTACTTGTTGAAATTGCCCTTTGTGTGTATCACTAATGGGACTAGTCAGGAATTGCTTCATTGTGGTCTGGTGCTAGCCTCCAGATGCATCGGTTTTGTGGCCCCTTGGGAGGGGCTCTCCAGTAGGCCAAGGTCAGCTGCTGCTTTTGATTGCTCAGGGCTACCCAACAATCTGCAGATAGTTGTTGCCTATGCTGACTCTATAAGTAAGTGGAAGAGACAAAGCTGTAGGCAGTGGTTGGTTATCCCCCATCCCTTATCTGTGGTAGTTTAGCAGAGTGATCAGTGCTCCTCAAGGTCTGACACTGCCTGTCAGTTGCCTGTAAGTCTCTGAAACTGGATGATACTCTGGGTGATATGCATGTTGGGTGGTGCAAGGACTCTGGGAGTCTCCTGGGTCTATTGAGTAAATTTCCCCCTGCCACTGCAGTGTCAGTTTATATGCCAACATTGACTCTGTGACTCCCTGTATAAGTTTCCACTTGTAGTAAGGTCGGCTGCTGTCACCCTTGGGCCTGAATGCATTACCTCAGGGCAGGGGCAGCTGCCTATTAATGTTCAATGGTTGTGTATTGGATGGGGCAGAAGCTCAGGGAGTCAAGGGCCATCAGGCCAATACAGACTCCTGCAATCCCCTCAAGAGATATTGCAGCTTGTACAGGCAGCAGTGATCTATCCACAACTGTTTTTCTTGAAATGTACTCATTGCACAAGTCAAGGTCTGCTGCATGCGGTGACTGCATAACCCAAGAGCCAAGCAGTACACAAGAGGCTGCTTGTCAATGGGCTGCAGGCACTTTGTGGCTTGGGCGAAGTGGGATCTCAGGGAGACAAGGTCCATCTGGCCAATACAGCCTTAGTTTTGCTGCAACATCTGTGCCTGAGCGGTCCCGCAGCTTTGATGTGGCTCCTTTATATTATCACACGTAGGTGTTCTGATTAGCTGACTTCAGGTGATTCTCCACGTTGATTATTTTATAATTTGGTTGTAATTTCAATGTGGACGTGGGAGGAGACGAACCCTGCTTTTACTTAGTCTGCCGTTTCTCTCCCTCTGCTAATCATTTTTTTTTCAAAGTTTTAATTTATATTTTATTCTCTTTTTTTTTACCTTTTAAAAAATTAAATGTATCGAGGTAACATTCGTTAATACAATTATATAATTTTCAGGTGTATGTTAAAATTTGACATCCATATATTCTATTGTGTGATTACCACCCAGAGTCCAGTTTCCTTCAGCTACCATGGATTTGATCCCCTTTACTCACTTTACTCTCCCCCAACCCCTCTATACTTGACCCCTTTTACCATGTCTACCTCTTCCTTCCTCCCATAGGCCAAGGTCAGCTACTGCTTTTGATTGCTCAGGGCTACCCTCCTCCCCCACACCCTAACATCTGGTACCTACTAGTCCATTGTCCATGTCCCTGAGTTTCTGTTCATCCTGTTCATTTGTTGCTTTTAGGTTTATATCCCACATATAAGTGATATCATGTGATTTTCATCTTTTCCAGTCTGGCTTATTTTGCTTAGCATGATTATCTTGAGGTCCATCCAGGTTGTCGCAAATGGCAGTATTTCTTCTCTTCTTATGGCTGAGTAATATTCCATTGTATATATGTACCACAGCTTCTTTAGCCAATCATCTATCATAGGACATTTTGGTTCCTT
>NW_006430503.1:866408-895750 GCF_000325575.1 Pteropus alecto
GCATTCCTCTTTGCGAATCTGGGTCTTTGAATCCCCCCTTTTCAGTCCTTGTTATCTCAATTTGTCCCTATGTATGCTGAATGTTCGTTACTATCTTGTTATAACAATTCTCTTCTTATTATAAGCTTATAATGCCCTGTTCTTAGTAAGGGTTGTACTCCTATTTGCCTGATAGTCACTTTACTCCTAATTATGTATTTTTTTTTTTAATTTCAGTTTAAGTGAGCTTATCTCTTTCAGAATTTCCTGTAGTGCAGGCCTCATAGTGGAGAATTCCTTTAGTTTTTGTATGTCTGGAAAGGTCTCAATTTTGCCTTCATATCTAAAGGAGAGCTTATCTGGATACATTATTCTAGGCTGGTCATTCCTTTCTATTGATAATTTAACTATTTGATTTCATTACTTTCTGGCTTGTAAGGTTCACGCTGAGAAATCGGAGGATAATCTACTGGGTTTACCTTTATATGTTGCCGCATTTTTCTCCCTGCTTGCCTTGGTAATTCTGTGTTTGTCATTGATTTTTGATAATTTTAATACAATGTGTCTTAGAGAAGGCCTTTTCGGGTTGAGTTAATTGGGTGTTATGTTGACTTCTTGAATTCTAAGTTCCAGCTCATTCCTTAGATTTGGGACATTCTTGGCATCTATTCCTCTGAAAATGCTTTCTAATCCCTGTTCCCTTTTCTTGCTTTCGATAATGTCCATTATTCTTATATTTCTTCTCCTGATGGTATCATGTAGTTCTTGTATTTCTCTTTCATTGTTTTTCATTTTTTTCGTTTCTCCCTTCTTCCTTCTGATTTTTTTCTAGATTTCTGTCTTTGATATCACTGATCCTTTCCTCCATTTGGCCAACTCTATTTCTCAAGCTTGCTATTTCCTTTTTTCAACTCGTGTGTGTGGTTTTATTTTAAATTATTTTTAATTTTATTTTTCATCTCCAGAAGGTCTATTCTGTTCTTTTTGAGTGTTTTAATCTCCTTGCTAGAGAACTCATTTTGCTCATCTAATTGTTTTTTCAATTCTTGGAATTGTTGATATGACTTGTTTTGGATCACACTGAGTTTTTTCAGAAGTACCATCCTGAATTCTCTGTCATTTAAGTTGCATATTTCTAAGTCTGTGAGTTTATTTTCTGGAGGTTTTTCTCTTTCTTTCTGAGATTCCTTGTCACCTTGGTTGTTTATGGTATTCAATGGACTATTTCTCCACCTGGGCATTAATGGAAGTGTATTCTGCTGTGTTCCAGAAAGATTTATTATATAAAGGTCTCTCTTTAGCTTGTTGCAAAGAAGGTGCTTTTCTTTTGGTTTCCAGTTGGTGGTGTCTAAGCCTCCTGGATTCTTGCTTTCAATAAAGCCTTAATAATGCCTTTTTTTCCTTTTAGATGTTTAATAGTGTTCACTACTCTCAGCCTCAGTCCCTGTCAGTGTTAGTGATAGTTTTGGTAGCATTTGTTCAGATTCCCGTTGGGCTCCATGGTGTTCATTCTTGGGGGAGGGGAGGGGCCCTCTGGCTTAGGGTTTGGGGGCTGTGGCTCAGCCTCGGTTTTGCACCCATGGCTGATAAAAATCATCTGTTGTTTCTTTTCCATCTCACTTCTCTGCTTTCTGCCGTGATGACTTGGCCCTGTCACTCATCACATGGAACTCACAGCACTCTCAGGCAGGGCAGTTCAGAGATCTTGCCATACCTTTTCCCCTCCTCCTCCTCTTACAGGGAGCTCCAGCAGCTTCTTTATTTCTCCCAGTCCACCGCCTGACACCAAGGGTTCTGACCTGTGGTAGCTCTTATGCGCAGATCCCACACTCAGACATTCTGGTGTGTAGTTTGAATATTTTTTGTTGAGTTTTAGATGTTCAGCTTATTATTGTTTCAAGGAGAGAGATCTGGGGATGTATCTCACTCTGCCATGTTTCTCTAAACTCCCGACAATCCTTTTTTGACCCATGCCACCAGGGATGAAGAAGCCAAGATGCACAGAAGGCCCAGGCAAGAGCCGGACAGGTTCTGCTTAGCTCCCTAAAGGCCAGGCTTGGAATGGGTCTGGAAGTGACTGGTTATATAGTTGCTGTGTTGTCTCCTGCGTTCAGCTTCTGCTTCCTTGCCTGCACATGTCAGGGCAGAATCCACCTACAGGCAAGAGCTGCCTCTCCGGAGGAGGAGGAGGCCCTAGTCAGGCTGTGGGACACAGGAAAGCTCAGTATGCTGGAGGAGACCACTTGGAATAAGGCACTGAGGACTGAAGAGGGGCCCTGGTCACGGCTTCTCTCAGATGATTTAACAAAGAGTTAGTAGAGAAACTTTCCTCTACTTGGCAGTGCCCTCATGCTTTTCCTTTTGCTCTCTCATAGAATGTATTGATAAGTTGATTATGATGGTGGGAAAATGGGTGTCTGCGATGATATTGGTTTCTAAGGGATGGCGTCATCATTGAGTGTTTTTAGGCACTAGGCACTGAAACTGATTCGCACCAAAGGGCACTCAATGGATTCGCCTGACCCCTTTTGCCCTTCCCGAAGGCCTCTTCTCCAGTCCCACTGTCAGAGGATTTGCACAATGATCCATGTAGGAGGGTTTTAATGGCTGACTTCTTGGAGGCTTGGGGTACCTTTTCTATGAATTCCAGATGATTCTTGGGGAGGAATACAACAAAATTTCTGAGAGAGGAAAATACATCCTCAGAGGAGAAACCTAAGGCCCTGCCTGTATCTCCTAGAGCCACGATCTAGCCTGAAGCCAAGACAATCAGTGGCATCTTAATTTCCCTTTGATTCAAGGGGCTTGTGGAGTTTTTGACAAATTTTAAGGGGTTGAAAAAATGTTGGGAAGGGGAGAATGGATTCAGCATCATGACTTTATTTGCCCCAAAAAGAACAAATTACCCTCACCTCCATTTTTCTGACTTCAAAGAAGCTCACTCATCCACAACAGTTTCCTATACCCAGTCTCAGTTTCTGTCGTTTTCAAATCCAAGTATGACTGATCGTGTCAGACCAGCTCTCATGAAAGTGGAGGCGTCTGTCCATTCAAAGTGACTCTCCCATTCCAAAGATTTACTTTGCTAGAGATCTCTGTGTATCCATTAAAAAAAAAATCCATTCCAATCCAATCAAAGGGACACTCTCAAAGGGGTCATTGGATTGTCATAAGCAGAATCCATGACTTGGGTTTGAGAGCCCCAAAATGTGCTGCTCTATTTTCTCAATACTTAAATCTAGTCGCAGAAACACTGGTGAATATCCTGGTATCGATTTCAGGTGTAGAACGTTAGAACACAATACTAGTGTGAGCTCCGCAACCAGTGTCTATTTTCTATCAGGTTGCTGGTACCATAAATTCAGGTACTATGGCTGTCGCGACAAGCACAGGTGAGTTGCCCAGTGCATGCTCCTTGGAGATAGGACTAGCTCTCTATAAAACACAGCTGTTGTATATGCTGTTGATGCTGGCCAGGCAGTGGGGTGTGGGACTGGATGAAAGGGCCTGAATCATTCCAGGATAATAATAGGAGGTTTCCAGCTAAAAATAGGCTGAGGCTGGAGTTCCTGGATAAAAGTAGCTTTGATATGCCAGGTGTTCTCTGGCAATGACCCATTTCCAGATTTAAAAGTGGTAGCTGACCAGCCTCAGGGCTGAAGGTGGAAGCCAGTGGCATTGGGTCCAAGAAAGAATGCAAAGGCAGCTGAGACTTGGATGGTGAAAGAGGTCCATGCATGACAGGTCAAGCTGGGCTCCCAGTAAGCCTCTTGGGAAAGGTTGGCCCCCCCGGCAGGGGCCAAAGATGGCTTTCTTACCCTCATTTCTCATAGGGTCTCCAGGAACGTGGGTGTCAGTGAGGAGTGAGCACCCTGACCCTTCAGTCTGGTCTGGGCTAAGATTGAGGAGGAGGTGGTGCTACATTCGAGGGGAAGCTTCAGAAAAACTCCAATAAGTAGGAAGTCCCCCCTATACACAGGAGTTCTGACAAGGCATTCCAAGTTCAGGACACACCAATCAAATGTTAGTTGTAGAACAGACCCGTCTAGCTGTGGCCCAGTCAAGGTGGTTGGGACAACCCGCCTGCAACCAGTGCCACCAGGGATGAGGAGACCCAGTCTCGGAGAAGCCTGAGGACCAGAGCTGGGCAGGTTCCGCCCAGGTGCCTGGGAGCCAGGCCTGGAAATTGCTTAGAATGGGAGATCTGTGAGGTAATGACTTGCCCCCTCCTTGAGTATCAGCACCTGGCCAAGCACCAGGTGGCCTGTGGGACAGCTGGCTATGTGGTCTTCCAAACTCAATCCTGCCCTGACCATCCGGATCACCAATATTCATGCTGGAGCTCCAAGAATGGACCAAAAGTTTCTCTTTCTATCAGCCAGCCTCTTCCACATGAGAGCTTACCTTCTTCCTCACTCCTCCTGCAACCAGGAACCCACCAAGGCCCAGCGAAAGTCTGATTCCAGAGGGAAGCTCTATGAGGACGGGGGCAAGCTGACATGGATTCAGCTTTTTTGAATTCCTTGACTGGCACAGATGAGTTGCTTAATCAATCAATGCTCTTCGTGGGGGGACTAGCTCTCAATAAATTACTGCTGTTGTCTATGCTGTTGCTGGCCAGTCAGTGGGCTTTCCCTTTCCCCAGTCTTTTGCTGTGTCCTTCCATTACCTTGCAGCCTTGTTCTTTTTTTCTGATTATCCCCATTCTTTTGGGCTTCTCCACTAAGTTCCACCAACACTTTTCTGTTTCTTTAACAATCTGCTTTTGCAACCACCCCATTCTTCTTCTCCAAGTTTCCTTATACCTTTGTAGCCAATTCTTTTTCTTCCCCACTACCACCCTCCCGCCTTATTCCCCCTTTATAACCCCTGCATATGATCTAAATGCCAACCCATCTCTGTGCCTTCCAGCCCTTTATCCCCTTCTCCAATATTCATCCTGGATATTTTGCAGTGTCAAAGAAATGCTGGAGGCCTAAACCAAGTTTCCCGGCACCTGGTACCTTGGCTCCTGTCAAATCCACTGCCAAACCAATCCAAGCCACCAGGGGAGTTTGTGTCAGGGGCATGCAATACGGTTATTAATTTTATTGGAGCTTTATCTGGGACTCAAGATGAATAGACATTGTGCCTTCTGCCTCAGCCATGCTGCCAGGCATCCTCTCTTTCTTCCTGAGGGCCAAGTCAGAGGGCTGAGAAGACTGAGAAAGTTCCAGTGAGGCAGGGAGCTGAAGGGAAAGGCACGGTGGCTCAAGGGTTTGGCCAAATTGCTGGACTTTGTGGATTTCACTGTGTCTCTGTCATACATAGATAACCTTGGCCAGCCTACAATAGACTGTCCTGCATTATTAGCCATGACTTGGATGGTAAAAGAGGTCAACACATGGAAGGTGAGGCTGGGCTCCCAATAAGGCCAGTGGCTAATGGCCAGCCTTCTGGCAGAGGCCAGAGCCTTACTCAGAGAATTTCTGAACCTTGGTTCTCATGGGGTCTTCAGGAACCCTGGGGCCAGTGGAGCATGAACACACTGTCCAACAGGTCTCAGAGAAGGCCCAGGAGAAGAAATGGTTAAGTACTGCCTAGTTCCCTATGAACCAGGCCTGGTAATGGCCAGGAATTGGGAAGTCTGGGAGCCAATACCTTGTGCTTTTTGGAGAATCAGCACCTGGTCAGACCCCAGGGGCTCACGGGGCAGCTGGCCATGTGGAGCTCAGTGTCCTCCTTGCCCTGACTGTCTGGGTCACCAATATTCCTGCTTTAGTTCCAAGTATGTTTGCTGACCAAGAAGTGACCACCAGCCACTCTTCCAACTTGCCCCTTTCTCTCTTGGAGCTTTCACTCTCCCTAGGTCTGTCCTCACTTTCCTCTTCTGCTAAATGGAACCAGACATGGCCAGGGCAGTTAGAACTCCAGAGGAAGGCTCTGGGAGAATAGGAGTGACTGACGAGGATTCAGCTCCTTCAACCCTCTTGGCTGGGAATTTGCCAATCAAGGCTCCTTTGAGGGAAAATGAGCTGTCAATAAATCTCAGCTATTGTTCATGCAGTTGATGCTGGCCGTTCAGTGACCTCTCCCCTTCCCAGGCCTCTGCTGTCTCCTCCCATCACTCTGAGCCCATTTCTCTCCCCTGATGCTCCCATTTCATGTGCCTTTTACTAAAAATATCCACCTCCATTCCCCTGTCCTTTCTAACTCCTGCATCCCCAACCAGCACATTTTTCTCTTTCTCCAGGATTTCTTACACCGTTGCAGCCAATTTTCTCCTTCCCCTCTTCCTCATCATCACTCCTATTTCTACCACTGCCCTCATACCACCTATTCTTTTCAATTCCACCCCATTCTCCCCCTTTCCTATCCTATACCTAAAACCATTTTCTGCCACATCAGGGCTCTGTGTCCCAACCAAGCACCCCAGCTTCTGGGACCTTGGCTCCTGTCAATAGCACTGTCTGAACAGGCAGGGGAGCCAGGAACAGTGTTCTTGGGTCATGTGGGTTGGTGATTTGTTTGGAAGCCTGGCCTGTGGCTCAGATGGTGAGACCTGTGCCTCCTCCCACAGTCAGCCTGGCAGACATACACCTCTTTTTCCTGAGGCAAGGCCTGACATATGGTTAAGTTGACTGAGCAGGAAGGCCCAGGCCTGCAGGGTGCTCAAGGCAAAGGCATAGGGTGGCTCAAGGGCCTAGTTGAGATACTTGTTTGACTTTGGGAGTCTTTATGTGTCTGTGTCAGTCAGGGTCAGCCATGGTGTGCCTCATTGACCCGTCCTGCTGCAGGTGTAGTGTACTTGGGCCATGCCCATAAGTGTCTGGGAAAGAATCAGAGAAATGCCTGGATGGGTGTGTTTACTGTCCTTGCATGTGAAGGCAGGGAGGTGGTGGGGATACATGGATGTGGCCATCCAGGCATGTGACATTGCATGAGCGTCTGTCTGTGTGTGTCTGTGTGAAAATTTTGATGAGGGTTAGGGTGTGCTTTCATGTGTGTTTGATGATGTGGAGGTATGTTTTGTGTGCTTAAGTGTGAGTGCAAATGAGCATGTGTGCATCAAGTGTCTTTTGCCTGAATCAGTGTCTACAGGAGTGTGTGAGTGTTTCATCTTTTTTCCCATAGAGATATTTTATTGGGCTTTGGTGTGAGGAACAAAAGGTGAGGGGAATCCTGTCAATTATATTGTGATAGTTTTCTGGGTGACAGATGACCACTAGACCTTTATGTGTCACTTTTGCATTGGTCATCGTGCACCTGAAACTAACATCACCTTCCAATCAGTCTGTGCCTAAATCAAGGATATAAATTTAAAAAATCTAGAAGAAATTTAATAAAAGTAATCTACCCAAATGGACCTCTTCCCCAACCTCAGGCCCAAATAATGATTTGAAGTTTTGTGCATTCCATCCACATGGCCAGTGGGGGCTGCACAGCCTGCCACGTCTGGCCAGGTGCTTCTCCTGTTTACTGGCCTGCACAGGTCAGGGCCAAAGCCACCTGACTAGGGCTTCCTGTTTCCAGAAGAGGGAGCCTTGCCCGGCCTCTGAGACTAATGGATGCTCCATCCATGTGAGGCCAAAGCTTGGTTCAGGGCCCTGATTGCAGAGGAGGGGCCCTGGCTGTGGCTTCTGTCAGATGTTTTTATTAATAGTGAGTAGAGAAGCTTCTATTTGCTCTAAGGTAAACCTCTCTTCATTTTTCACTTTTTTGCCTCATGGATTTATGAATTTCTGGTGCTTGTAAAAAAATGGGTGTCCAAAATGACATGCATTCCAATTGGCCAGTCATAGAATTTGAAATATGTAAGAAATGGGCAGAAAGTCTTTGTAGGACCCATCACCATACAATGGATCCCCTTAGGACCTTTCACCCTTTCACACATCCCTTATTCAAATATTTGAATAAATCTTTTACAATGATCCATTTAGGAGGGTTTTGGGCATTGAATTCATAGATCCTGTGTGTTTCTGTATAGATTTTGGAGTGATTCTGTGGGGGAAACCCAGTAGAGTTTCAGACAGAGGAAAACACCTTGACAGGGCAGAAACTAATATAAAAAATTTGGCACGTGCCTATTTCCCAAAGAGCTCCATTTTATCCTGAGGCCAAGGAGACATTGTGCATCCCAATCTCATTTGTATTCGATGAGCCTCTTCATTTTTCTACAAAATGTCATTCCTTGAAAAATATTGATAAATGAGGATTGGATCTCATTTCACAGCCTTCTTATCACTTTCATATTTCTTTTAACCCAATTCAGAATGTATTACACTGTCACTTTTCTGGCTCTTGAGAGTCAGACTTATCAATAAGAATGGAACATGTCCTTTATGAGTGCATCTTGTTTTCAACTCAGAGGATTAGCATGTTTGACACATTCTCATTATGCACCAATATGCCAGTCATTTCAAAATGACTCCGGGATGACTCAAATGTTCTTTGCTAACCATCTCTGTGAATGGATTAAAAATAATCCCATCAAATCCAAAAATTATTCCAGTTTGTCTAGGAATCTCTGGTAACTGCTACGCCTAACTTGAGTTTGACAGACTAAAACCTGCTCCTGCGTGTATTTTCTACCAAGTGAAATGTACTGGAGATACATTGCTTATAAACCTCAGAAAAAATCAGTGCACTACCTTATCACGCAACACCTGTGTTCTCCACGGTGCACTCAGCACTTGCTGCCTGGGTTTTAACTGTTACCCTAGAGCCGACATCCTTACCATTTGTCATTTCCCCCCTACTGCCCTCATGTTCTGGTCACCAACAATGTATTGTTTGAGTCTCTGAATTTTCTCTTTGTCATTTTGCTTCTTGTGGTCTTGCTCTCTGTTCTAAGAGCATGTAGGAAGGGAATCATATGAGCCTTGTACCTTTTGGTCTGACATATTTTCCTTACCTTGGTGGGGTGGGGGACCTTTTGAAAGTAAAAGGACAAACACCTCAGTTCCTACCAATCTTTCGACCCTTGCCAGAACCAGCTTTAGCTACCAAGTAAAATATATAAACTATAGATCCTTGAGCCCCTGCCAGAGTCGGCTCCATCTATCAGCCAAAATAATGTACAGATACAAGGAGACCCCAAAGCCCCTCTAATATTTCTTTTTCTTCAGCTTGAGTTCACAGGCCTGGGAAAAGATACCCAGATAGGGGAGCCTGCAGTTAATTAACTACATTTTGGTTACCTGGCTTTAGATAATGCGAAAGAAACATCAAACTTCTTGCCAGTCTACACAGCTGTTGACAAACACCAGCTGCTTTGCCCTTTAGAACCCAACAAAATCTCAAACTTCTAACCCTTCAGGGTCAGTGTTACTCTTAATGTTTGATGCCTTTCCTTGCTTGTAAAATGAATAAACGTTTTACTTTGCTTCCTGATTTTGTGAATTCTTTCACACCCACTGGCACCCTAACAGGTCATTCTCTGGAACAAAAACTGTGAGCTTGAGATTTAAAGCATTATAGACGTTTTCAATGGCTCCCTTATAACACCAGAAAGAATTGTAATCTTGAGCATATTTTGTTTTGGCATCTCTAGCAGTTGTGAAGTTCTTTTACCAGAGCATGACATTGCTCTATGTGTCAGGAACACAGTGTGGTGGCTGTACAGTGATGGGGGACACACTGGGGTTGGCTGTGAGGGTCATGCAGGATGTGAACTGTCCCTGTACACAGTGATTGTGAAGGGCACAGGCATCTAAGTGCCAAGCTGCAGGCAGGGTAAAGGTAATATTTATCTCCTCAAAGGCTTCTATGTCTGAAAGTTCAATCTGATGCCCTAACATGGTCAAGTACAGATGAGTGACATTGTGAGAGTACCCTTCAAAGGGTTTGAGTGGGTCCAAAGTAAAGGCAATTGCAACTGTTGTGTTAACAGGGCCTGAGTCCTCCACAGCCTGTGGGGACTGGGGTTACACTCTGGCCTGCCTGCTGGTCATTGTGCTTTCCAGAGTTGTGGTATCATTTGTGAGATGCTTTAATGTTTCATTCTTTGATACACACACATCCAAATCATTAACCCACCACAGAAAAGTATTCTAATTCTTTGCCCTTTCTGGCAACTTAATCTCCTTGATTTTTAAGAAATAACCCAAGGACAAAGAAGCTATTGCCTTGATGCTTACACTGATCATACAGACCACTAGAGGTGTCAGACTGCTAATATATAGTGTCAGGTGATACAGAGGATTGATGTTGAATATTATTCTGATCAGCTCCACCCCACCCTGGTGGGCAGTGGCACGCCCTGGGCCTAGCCTGGCCAGCCCCTGGGCAGATGCCCAGAGTGAGTTTACCTATTTCTTGATTTTCCATTATGAAGGACATTTTTTAATTTACCATTCAGCTATTTTTCATGCCTGATATCACCTTAAAGTTGACGCCTTTAATGCTTCCCTCCAACAATGCTGTCACATGTTAATGTCTTGACTCTGATCAAAGTTGATAGAAAACTTGAAGTGCGTCCAATTTAGATTAATAAGTACTTTGCTAACACACCATTTAAACCCTCCATACAGATTGCTTTACAAGTGATCTTAACTAAACTTTAATGTACATGTGAAGTATATATTTCTTCATTGAAGTCTGTACCACAAAATAAAGTGCAGAAGACTCTAATCGATTTATTTGATGCAAATTGGAATATGAATAAATGGTTCTCATTCTATTTACAAATCTAGATGCTGTCATTCTTTATAATATATTAGTTTATGGAATGTAGCACAATATTAGAAGATAAATTGTGAATTGTAAGATTTTTAAATAAAGAATATATTAATTTGAAATGTATCATTGACCTAAATATAAAACCTAAAAGAATGGAACTGATAGAAAAAAGTCTAGCAGAAAATGTGGAGATTTCTTTGATATGACAACAAAATCACAGTGCACAAAAGAAAAGAAAAACTGTTATATTAGATTTCATGATATTTAAGAACTATTCTTTAGAAGATGCTGTTGAGAATATTAAAACACAAACCACAGACAGGAAGTAAGTATTTGTAAGTTACATATCTGAGAAGAGACTTGTATCCAGGCTAGATAACAAATACTCAGAACTTTATAATCAGAAAACACAAAATGGACAAAATTTTTGAATTAATACTTTATCAAAGAAGATACATGAACCCAAAATAAGCATGTGAAAGATGTTTTACATTTAGTTATAAGGAAGTGTAAATTAAAACATGAGTATAATAGAGAGACATCAATAAGATGCATGACTAGCAGACCCCAGTATTTCTCCCACAACAAAAACAATGATCTGACACCTGACTATTAATGGAAATATCTCTGGGAGAACACTGGAGTACAATTAAGAAGCTGTGGCAACACAGAAGTGCACAAAAACTGAGAATAGCTGCATAAAAAAGTATAGGATGTGTTTGACTCTTTTGTCCCATCCTTGGGTCAGCATAGGACTGCACCAAGAGGAATCAGGCATGACTTATCCTGTAGGAAAAAAGAAGAGCAGAAAAATCCCATCGGCCCTGGCTACTACCATTGATGCCCACAGCCTTACACTCTGAGAATGTCTCCAATCTTTGTTAAAACTGAGCTCAGCTGACAGGATTTCCTTGTACCCATTCTGTTGTTTCCCGCTCCCTGGACCTGGAATTTCTACACCTATCCTCCAGCCCTGGCACTGCTGCATGGATGGCCACGATTTTGGTCTCTCAAGTGGATAGCTATGCCCTGGATGTGGGGCCACAATATAATAATTTCCAGAACATTGCACATTTTCCAGAAATCGGAAACCCAACACATGCCAAAGAACTGGTGCAATCACATACTCTCCAAAACAGATGCCCCTTCTTGCCCCTGGAACCAATGCCACCACATGCCTTTTGGATAGCATCTCCCCACACCTGAAACTGGACATAGCACATCTATGTACCTTACCCAGTAACCTCCTTCCCATATGCCAGTGAAAATCTCTCCCTGGAAAAGGCAGTCTGTAAAGTCTGAAAAAGATGAGTGCTCTTTAAAATGTGGTGACACCAATGGTAGCCTATAAGAAACTACAACAACAACAAAAATCAGGAAAATAACATTGCCAAAGAAATGTAAAACATTTCCAGTAATTGACTCTCAAGCCATGGCAATTTATGGATTTCTTGACAAAAAGATTCCAAATAATTTTTTTAAACAAGCTCAGCAAGTTACAAGACAACACGGGTAGCTCAACAAAACCTGGAAAACAATACATGAGTAAATGAGAAGTTCATTAGAGACAGAAATCATAAAATAGAACCAAACAAATTCTGGAGCTGAAGGCTACAATAAACGAAATGAAAATAAAATAGACAGCATCAACAGCAGATTTGAGCAGCAAAGAGAATCAGAAAACACATAGACAGGTCATTTGAAATTATCTAGTCAGAGGAGAAAAATAATAAAAATGAGTAAAGAAAGCTTCTGGGACTTATGGGAAATGACCAAGAAAATCAATGCATGCATTATGGGAGTCCCAGAAGAAAAGGGAAGAGAGGTAGAAGGATTATTTAAAGAAATAATGATCAAAAACTTTACATATCTTGGAAAAAAAAGAATAAATAACAAGCATCCAGATTCCAGAAGTTCACAAGACCCCAAGAGGCTGAACATAAAGAGGCCTACACTGAGGCACAGTGTAATTAAATTGTCAAAAGTTAAAAGCAAGAGAGAAGTTGGAAAGCTGTTAGACTCTCAGAATTTCTCAGCAAAAATATTGCAGGCTAGGGGTGAGATGGATGTTGTATTCAAAATTGAGAATGAAAAAAAACCAACTCTGCTTAATGAATACTGTATCTGACAAAATTATACTTTGAAATGGAGAGATAAAATCTTTCCCAGGAAAAAGTAACAAAGAAAAAAGGACCCAAATAAGTTTGAAAACTCAACGTACCTGAAATGTTTCAGGAAGATCTTCAAACTGAAATAAAACCCAGCTAACTAGCAATACAGGATAGGAAAGGAAGCATAATTCTCACCAATAAAGGTATAGATGAATACAAAATAATATACCACTGTGATGGCAGTATGTAAATTACTTTTTAACTCTAATAAAAACTAACATAAAAATGTGTCGATGGATACACAATGTAGAAGCAAACACTGATTACAAGTACACAACATGTATGTGTGGGAGTAAAGTCCAGTTTTTATTTCTACATGCTTTCACCATAAGCACCTTTCTGTAGATATCTTTGTTGCAAAATGTTTGTGCATCATGACACTACATGTGGCTTTCCATTCTCCTCAGCAAAGGAACACTGTGTGGGGCAGGTGTTAACGACCCGCTGTTATAAACAACAAGCAAGCTGCCCCTGTTTTAGTACCTGCTTATGCAGTCTGTGCAGATGGTAAGTTCAAGACTATGGATCTCTAAGGAGTGTTTCCAACCAGCTCTCTGGTACCAAAAAGAAGGCACATCACGAACAGAGTGATGGTTGTGACAGAATGGGTTTGAATTTCACTCCGGTCAAGAACGCTGGCAAAAAGGGTTGGCTCAAATCAATAATACATTACACAAATTACAGGTAAGTAGGATAATCACTTCCTATGTTTTGTTCAGAGGGTAGCCTTAGACTACATAGCGCACAGCAATGCTAGCACCAATTACTGGATTTCTGGATTATACAACACTAGCTTTGGAATACATGTGTCTTTTCCTGTTGCTGCACACTGTCTCTAATGGTAATAGTTCTATTTCCTGTTCATGATATCCAGTCTGGTCACCATCTTAGCACTTGGCATACAGGATGTGTTTGGATCAAAATGCCAAAGAGAAGCCTGCGAAATAGAAGAGGCTGAATTCAAGGCTTTGCCTCAAGCATTATTGGTCAGAATGATTCACCTTCCTAATTAAGCACTTTGGATCTCAGATTAATGCTCAACCAGTGTGTCACTGCCTTATCTGAAATGTCTTTGAGATGTGGCCTTCGATTTCCATATGCATTCTACAACACATTTACTGTATATTTATGGAACAGCATTGCTGAGGACACAAGTTACAAGCCACTACTCCACAGAAAGTTTTCTCATTGCATTCAACAATGACACTACACGCAAGACACTGTGGGTTTACGCTCTCCTTGGCAAAGGCACACTGCGTGGAACAGGTGTTAATGACCCACTGTTATAAATGACAAAAAAACTGCCCTTGTTTTAGTACCTGATTATGCAATTTGTGGGAATGAAAAGTTCAAGACCATGGATCTTTAATGATTCCACCCAGCTCTCTGGTGCCGAAAGGAAGTAGCCTCATAAACCAGCTACTGTTGTGACAGAATGGTTTTGAATATCACTCTGGTTAAGAACATCCTTGAAAAAAGTTGGCTCAAATCAACAATGTATTACACAAATTACAGGAAAGTATGATAATCACTTCCTATGTATTGTTAAGAGTGTAGCCTTAGAGTACATAACATACACCAATATTAGTACCTTCTCACCAGAAAGATTTCTCATTGAATTCAATAATGACACACACGCTAGATGCTGTGACTATCTGTTCTCCTCAGCAAAGGACACTATATAAAACAATTGTTAAAGAACTGCTACTATAAATTACAAGCAAGCTGCCTCTGCATTAGTACCTGCTCATGCAGTCTATGCAGATGGTAAGTTCAAGAACATGGATCTCTAAAAAGTGTTTCCCATCAGCTCATTGGTACTGAAAACAGGTTGCTCATAAACAGAGCTACAGTCATGTAAGACTGGGTTTTAACTTCATTCCAGTGAAGAACACAGAGGCAAAGAGCTTCTTTATGCAGTCTGTGCAGTCTGTGCAGATGGTAAGTTCAAGACTATGAAAATAAAATAAAATAAAAAATGTATTACATGAATTACGAATAAGAACTGTAATCCCTTCTTCTATATTATGTGAGTGCCACCTTAGACTTCACAGCATACACTAGTACTAGCACCAAATTTTTAGTGGACTTCTGGATTACAGAATGCAGGTATTCAAAAACCTGTTTCCTTGGCAAGAGTTGCTGACTGTCTCTAAAGGTTATAGTTTCCTATCCCCTCTTCATGTGAAGAAATGAACCATTGTATTGAAACACTGTACCACATTGTTTTTCGCAATGGTTTTAGGTCTCTTTAGCATATATGCTCCCTTCCAAAACATGGCAGCCTGAACCTGCTTCATATGAATTTCCACCACTTTGTATATGTTGGTAGAGTCCAAGGTTGCTTCATACACTGCAGATGTCAAGTCGCCTCTTGGAACAATACTGCAGGCCATTCAAAATATCTATCACTTGGCACATAGGATGCAGGATGCATTTAGAGCACCTTATTGAACCTGAAGCCATAGAATGGAAATGGCTCAATGCAAAGCCATTGCCTCAGTCCTTACTGGTCAGAGTGATCTAACTCTTGATTAAGCACACTTTGACCCCAGCTTTAAGACTCTACCAGTGTCAGTGCCTCATCTGAAACGTTAAAAAAGAGGTTAAGAAAACAATCTAATTTACAATTGCATCAAAAACAATGAAATTCCTGAGAATTAAATTCACCAAGATGGTAAAAGACCTGTTCTTGGAAACCCATATGTCATTGAAAAAAGAAACCGAAGAAGATACAAATAAATGGAAGCATATACTGTGCTCATAGAGAGAAAGAATTAACATCATTAAAATGTCCACACTGCTTGAAGCAATCTATAGATTCAATGCAATCTCTATCAAAATACCAATGGTATTTTCCACAGAACTAGAACAAATAGTCATAAAATTTATATAAAACCATAAAAGATTCCAAATAGCCATAGCAATGATGAGAAAGAACAAAGTGGGAGGAATCCACACTATATCAAACTATACTAATCTAAATTGTCATTAAAAACAACAACAACAACAACAACAACAACAAATACGTAGACCAATAGACAGACCAGAAATAAATCCTTGCCGATACGGTCATTTAATCTATGACAAAAGAAGGCAAGAATATACAATCTAAGGATGGTCTCTTCAACAAATACATGCAAACTAAATGAAACTGGACCACCTTCTTATACCATATACAATAATAAATTCAAAATGAATTAAATACTTAAATATAAGCCCCCAAACTTTTAAACTTCTAGAGGAAAACATGCAGGAAACTCTCTGATATTGCTATTAGCAATATTTTTTTCTGATGTATCTCTTTGGACAAGGGAAACAAAAGAAAAAATAAACACATGGGACTACATCAAACTAAAAAGTTTTTGCACAGCAAAGAAAACTATCAACAAATTGAAAAGGAAACTTACTGACTGGGAGAAGGTATTCGCCTATGATACATTTGATAAGGGATTAACATCCAAAATTTATAAAGAACTTGTACTACCCAACAACAAAAAAATAAACAATCCAATTTAAAAAATGGGCAGAAGACCTGAATAGGTATTTTTCCAAAGAAGACATACAGATTGCCAATAGATATATAAAAAGATTCTCAAGATCACTAATCATCAGAGAAATGCTAATCAAAACCACAATGAGATATTCACTAACATCTCTGGGAATGGCTATCGTAAATACATCGACTAAAAAATGCCGGCAAGGATGTGAAGAGAAAACCCCCATGCACTGTTGGTGGGATTGCAAATTGCTACAGTCACTATGGAAAACAGTTTGGAGGTTTAGGTTTCTCAAAAAATTAAAGATAAAACTACCAGTTGACAAAGAAATTACACTCCCAGGTATTTATCCAAAGAAAACCAAAACACTCATTTGTAAAGATCTATGTACCCCTATGTTCTCTGTGGCGCTGTTCACAATAGCCAAGGTAATGAAAGCAACCTAAGTCCCCATCAATAGACACTAGATAAAGAGGTGGTATGTACCTTCCATAAGCCAATGTGTGTAACATGTTTACTTCAATAAAGAAACAATATTATTATTATAAAAATGAAGTTTATTTAAAATGTACATTTAAATATCAACAGAAAAAATTTCAAATATTATAATTTTATTATGTTTTCAGATTATTCATGAATCCAAACATACATTATATTTACTTCAATATCATTATTTGATTGAACTAGGTCAAAGCCGATCATCTCTATCATAGGATGAATTTTTGGAAAAGTAAACTTATGTGAAATATATTAAAACCACATTTTGAAATATTTTTTTATTTTTCAATTGACATACAATATTATATTAATTTCAGGTGCACAATATAGTCAATTAGACATGTATATAATTTCTGAATGGTCACCCCAATAAATCTAGTACCCATCTGATACCATATAATGTTATTACAATATTATCGACTATATTCTCTATGCTATACTTCATATCTCCATGATTCTTTTGTAACTACCAGTTTGTACTTTTTCTTTTAATAACTTAAAAAAATTTTAATTACACTTGACATGCAACAAATATTAGTTTCAGGTGTGCCATATGGTAATTTATACATTTATGTAACCCATATGACATCATACATGGTTATTACAATACTACTGACTATTCTCCAGGCTATACTCTACCTTCTGATGACTATTTTGTAACTACCAATTTGTGCCTCTTAATGCCCTCCCCCTTTAGCTATCCCCCAACTCCCCAATCTGACAACCTTCAAAATGCTCTCTGTATCTATGAATTTGTTTCTGTTATTTGTTTATCCTGTTCTCTAGATCCTACATATGACATTTGTCTTTCTCTGTCTGACTTAGGACAATACCCTCTAGGTCAATCCGTGTTATTGCAGATGCCAAGATTTCATTTTTAATGGCTGAGTAATATTCCATTGTATATATGTACCACCTCTTATTTATCCATTCATCCATTGATGAACACCCAGGGTGCCCCCATATCTTGGCTACTGTAAATAATGCTGCAATTAACATATGGATTCACATGACCCTTCAAAGTAGTGTTTTGAGTTTCATTGGATAAAGTCCCAGAAGTGGAATAACTGGGTCCTTCTTTGTCTTTCGTTATAGCCTTCTTTTTAATGTCTATTTTGTCTGGTATAAGCATAACTTCCCCAGCTTTTTTGTTTGTTTCCATTTTCATTTTCATGAAACATCTTTTTCATCCTTTTACTTTCAATTCGTGTGTCATTTAATCTGAAGCGAGTCTCTTGCAGGTAACATTTGTAAGGATCTTGTTTTCTTATCCATTCAACCATCCTGTCTGCTAATTGGAACATTTAATTCATTTACATTTAAAGTAATTGTTGCTAGATATATAGTTAGAGCCATTTTATTATTTATATTTTTTATTTATTTTTTTCTTCTTTTTCTTAAAGAAGTCCATTTAACATTTCTTGTAATCCTGACTTGGTGATAATGAACTCCTTTAGTTTTTTCTCTTCTGGGAAGCTCTTCCTCTGACCTTTGATTTAAATGATAGCTTTGCTGGATACAGTACTCTTGATTATAGGTCTTTGCTTTTCATTACTTTGCCTATTTCATGCCATTCCCTTCCTTACTGCAATTTATGTTGAGAAATCAACTGACAGTTTTATGGGAGTTCTCTTATAAATAACTACTGCTTTTCTCTTGCTGCTTTTAAGATTCTCTCTTTGTCTTTAACCATTGGCATTTTAATGATGATGTGTCTTGGTATGGGCCTCTTTGGGTTCATCTTGTTTGAGACTCTCTGAGTTTCCTGAGCTTGTATGTCTATTTTTTTTTCACCAGGTCGGGGAAGTTTTCAGTCATTATTTCTTGAAATAATTTTTCAATTTTTTTGCTCTTGCTTTTCTCCTTCTGGTACCCCTATGATACACCCTGTCCTTTAAGTGTCCTTAAAGTGTCCTTTAAGCTCTCAGTGCCTGTTGACATTCAGGGAGTTACAACAGAAGGGGCCCCTCTCTTCTCCCTACAAAGTTTCATAAAGGGGTTTTGCATTTATTCCAAAATTTGACCCCAAAGGCGACTGAACTTGCCATTCCCAGAAAGCCCCTCAGCTCCTTTCCACTGCTTGGAACCCATGGTGATAAGATGGCTTGTTTCCTGTGATGATCCTGCATTTGGCCCTGGGTGTAAGGATGGACCTGAGATACTGAACCTGCTGTTGGAGATTCGGGCCTTTGAGGGAGATACCTTGTAACCCCTCTCAGCCAGACACTTTAGTGTTCTCACAGTATTATCCTGAGAACTCAGGAGGTCCTCGCCGGTAATAACTAAGTCATTCATATATTGAAATAAGGTGCCACGTTTTAGCTTATGGTCCTTGATATTTCTTTCTGGTGCCTTTCCAGACGAGGGCTATCTGGGAGCCCTGAGGGAGCACCGTCCATGTGTATTGGCTGACCCTGAGGGTCTTTGCATCTTTCCTTTCAAAGGCTAAGACCAGTGAGTCTGGGTGTAATGGTTACAGAAATAAGCATCTTTCAAACCAAGGACAGTGTGTTGCTAAACATTCCACGGGATAGGAGGGTGCAGGGGTTGGGAGCAACTGCATTACTGACTTCCCTGAGATTGTGAATCAACCAATATTTCCTGTTTGATTTCTTTACTAGTAAAATTAAGGTGTTACAAGGGGACTGACAGGGCTTACATTATTTAAAGGGGTTGGACTCCTTGTAAGACCTCTGGCCTCAAGGAGTACTGGGGTTTTCAGGGCTGTGAGACCCTAGGTCTTAGTTGCATCCAAGACCAACTGAGGACTTGTGTTTCTGGGGAGATTACTGGGGCTCGTATCCTGTGAACTTGCCAGAAACAAGAAATGAGTTCCACTCTCTGGGGTACATTGCCCTTAGTTCATCCTTCTGGAGGTCAATAGTAGCCCCTTATTAGGTTAGTGAATCGTGACCAATCAAGGAGATAGGGCCCTCGGGTACATACAGGAAGGGTTGGGTCAAAGTTTGAGACTCTATGTCACAATGAGGGAAAGGAAAATTGCATTATCTGAGAGGACAAATAGGTTTGGTCAGGATAGAGTTGGTGGCTACAGGGACACAGGGCAAAGCAGCTGGAAGATCATTCCCTGACAAAAATTTTCAGGGGTCCTACCTGAAACTATGGGGAGCCCCCAGGTGTCAGGTTCCTCAGTCAGAGGCTCTGCTGGCCCAGCGAGATGTCAAACCAACTTCTCCCTTAGTGGTTGAAAGCTTCTTCTGGGGACAGGCCCAGACTTCAAAATTCAACCAACAACTGTGGGCCCACTGAGCTTTCTTCCCTGGGTAGAGGAGATGCAGGGGTAGAGCTCCAGACAGGTACTGCCTGAAGTGACTTGGAGATGCCAGGTGGGCAGAAGAGAGGCAGAATGAGCATGGCATGTTCTGGAATAACAAGATTGTTGGCCAAGAGGAAGGTTCCCAGGAGAGTTGCCATGGGTACAGACTGAGCAAACTGCGGCATTGCCATAGCTTGGGTTTCCAGCAGGACGAGTTTGTGAGATTGGGTGAAAGTTGGAAGAAAGGATCCTGGGATGCCTGTGAAAGAAGATAGCTTCAACAGTTGGGGCCTACTGCCCAGCCCTGTGTGTCTTCGGTTCCAGATCACCTGGGCAACTGCCCCTCACTACTGGGCAGAGACAAGAGGGAGCTGAGGTATCTGTGGATCAGGTTCACAAAGCAGGTCAGCTAAAGGTGATCCTTGCCTTTACCTGGTGAGTGGATGATACTATTGGTCACAGAATACCAGTGGCAGACCTTGAACTGCCCAGGTCATCTCCATTTTCAGGAGGGGAAGTGGGTGCAGAGCTTTAGGCCAGTCTGAAAATCCCACAGTGACCATCCCTGCAGCCCAAACCCTAAATGCTATATTTACTGCCCCTAAAATTTAAAAGGTTGACTTGGAATAGGTTGCTGCAGTCAAAGGGAAACTGGATAGGTAGTGGGTGTTGGGAGGTTTTTCCTAGGCTGTGGAATTCCCAGTTCTTCCCTGGGAATTTTGGAACAACAGAGCCTTGAATCCACAGGAATTGCAGAGTGAAGCTTCCAGGATCACCTTCCATGCATTCCCAGGAACTATGAAAATGATGGGTGGGAGGAGGAAGGCCAAGGGTTTCCTTGTATGTGGCTGGCAGAAAGCTCACAGCACAACATTGCCCCCTACCACAAATTCCAGGGTGACAGTGATATTTGGTAATTATGCATAAAGACAGAAGGAAGGATGTGTTCAGGAATACCTGTGTGGAGAAGGGGGTAGAGAGAGACATAGAGTGGTGGAGGTTCCACGGGTTCATGGCTAGAGAGACACAGTCAGAGGTTTCTGCTTGCACTGTCCCATCAAAAAGCTCTTTGACCCTGAGGATATGGGCAGATGTGGACAAACACCTGAGAGCCAGGATAGTGAGGCCAGCGTAGTCCCCAGGCCCAGAGGGTGTAGTCAGGGCAAACTCTCTGGGCCTTTGAGACAACCCCCATTAGGTGGCGGCAGCTTTGTATTTCTCCTCTAGGTCTGTTGAAGGGAGAGGGCTCCACATGCTGACCACTGATGATACGAAAGCCTGTTCTATATGGGGCTCAGAGGAAAGGACATTTGCAAGAAGAGGCTTCTGCCTCGGCAGCTTGGGTGCCATCTCAGATACCATAGGGCAGGAGGCTTACACAAGGGACACTTATTTCTCACAGTTCTGGGTGCCAGCATGGTGAGGTTCTGGGGAGGGCCCTCTTCCTGTCTGGAAGATGGCTGCCTTCTCCCTGGGTCTTAGTACAGTGGAGAGGGAGGTCTGATCCCTTCCTCTTCTAAGTATAAATCCCATCCTGAGGGCTCCACCCGTCTGCCTTCATCTAAACCTTATCACCTCCCAAGGCCCCACCTCCTAACACTGTCCTACTGCTGCTTCAATGTATTGATTTGGGGAACACAAACAAGCACTCCATGGATTGCAGGGTGAGGCTAGTGAGAGGAGTGAAGTGGGAAGGTGGCGCTGGTGGAAGTATGTGATGGTGGGTGGGCAGAGTGTGGGGCTATGGATGTCAAGACCACATTGGCAGCTGCAGAAGAGGAGAGTGTGGGAGACCATGGCACAGAGGACATCATATGGTGAGAAGCTGAGAGAGGCGCTTGCTGACTGGTGGATGCAGAGCCCCCTACTTCCTCTAGGCTTGAAACCAGGAGAGGTTCTGCCCAGGGATGGAAGTGACAGGCAAGTGGGAGGGGCAGGAACCCACTTCCAGCACCAACGGTGGTGTAATGGAGAACCCATGGGAGAGATAAAGAAGGCAGGAGGGCTCCTGGGGAGGCTCAGTCAAGGTGGGCACATCCAACAATACAGCAGGAGGGGCAGCAGCCCAGAGGGGCCAGAGGGAATTGGTCAGGCAGAGAGAGCTACCCAAGTGACCCTCCCAAGCCTCATTGGGGACACCCACTTGTCTGGGAACAAAGAAAGGTAGAATGACATTTCCCACTGGTTGCCATTTTTCCCTTAGCAGCACCCCTTGCTAATCTGTCACTAAAGCTCAGGGGGCATTTTTGTGCCTGTGGGTCTGTTGTGGGGAGCAGGGGGCAGCTCCAAATGGCCAGAACTGGAAAACAATTGATTCTACTTCCCAACCACAGGCAGACAGAACATGTTTGGCTTCCTGAGTGTGAAGATATCTGTAGACCTGTGAGAGCCTTTTGAGCTCCCAAATGGTGTGGGCTTTCTCCCAAAAGATGGTAAAATATTGTGGGAAATTTTCCCGACAACACCACCCCTGTCCCATATGCCCATCCCATATGTCCCATATGACCCATATGGTGAAGGGCGAAAATGTCATCTCTGTAAAATCTGAAGCCGGTTATGCAGGCACACCCATGTACTTCCTTGTGCCCAGCTTCTGGTCTTCAGTCAGCATCAGGGCTTGTCACCCTGGCAGGTCCCACAAATGGAGCAGGATGTGGCACTCAGAGCACCCATGCTCTGTCTAATCGGGTTAGAGGATCAAGGGCTGCATGTCTTTGCCCTCTATGGCTCTCAAGACTAGCCTATGTGACACCAGGGAGAGCCAGCAAATGGGATCATGGGCAGATGTGACTCTTTTACAGCAGCACAATCCTATCATCTCCTCTTTCTTCTCCCATAACCCCCTGCTTTTTCCTTTTGGGCTTGACATGTGACCCCCAAGATCTCTTTTATGATAATACAGAGATAGGGGTTGGAGGGTACATGCTGATTGGGCAGGGAGATGCCAAACCAGATGCCTCTTCTACCTGTGTCCTCCAGAAAACATGGCAGAAAGATGTGGCTGTCCATTAGCTGCTGTGAAATAGACCTTAGGCCAGTTTAATGTCATCTTTGTGGTGTCCCTTCTCAGTGGTGAGTCAATACCACCATCCTCTGCATTCCTTGACATGTTACACATATTCAGAATGCTATTCACTTATTCACCAAACATGAATAAGCACCTGTTATGTTCCAGGCACAATGCTAGCTGCTGGGGTGGGGAGTGAGCAATACAAACAAATGCAGTTGGGTGTCAGGGACATGAGTCAGATGGTAGATAAGACTGCAGATGTTTGTGAAAAATACACTTGTCTAAATGTTTGCCTGCATGTGTTCACTTTAAACTTTTTCTTTCACCCTATTCCAAGCCTTTGGTTTTGTTATTTTTTGTTTCAAGGATTTTAGTGTGATGTAAATCAGAATTACCCTGAGGAGGTTATTAGGTTAGCCAGACTCTATGAGAGAAAAAGCTAGATGGGAATGGGGTGCAGGGAGAATGCTTTTGTGAAGCTCTGATCTAAAAATATATCCAGAACCACCATTTCATACCACCTTCACCAGGGTAATTAGTATAGGTCTTTGGGTGAGGCTTTGCAAATGTGCCAATATCCTGGTTCTCCTGAGTTTTTGTCCAGTGATCAGAAAAAATTGCTACAGTGCTGTGTGCCTAGTAGCGATGTTCTTTCCCCCTCATTTCTCTCACTTATTAATAACTTTTTTTTCTGTAGGAAAACACTCATTGCTCACATTTTATTATTTATTTGACTTTTTTTTTTTTTGAACTCAGAGAATGTCACTCTATGGATGATCATCCAATATTGTCATTGTTTATATTTTTTTGAAATCATTCCAATTTTGATCAATGGGAGTCCTTTCCATCTCCTTGATATTTACTTTTTGAAATTCTCGAAGTCACCCAGACACTTGAGGGCTTCCTTACAACAAGGACTGCTGGTCCATGGAGAGGTGATGAACTGTATAAACACCAAAATCAAAAGATAAACACAATGATGATCACAATGCCGATAATAGCTACCATTTATTGAGTGTTTCAGGCAGTGTGCCAAGCACTGTGGACACATTTTTTTTCTTAAAATGAAATCATCAGTATAAACCCAAAGTCTTATTTTCACTATCTAAATTTTTCACATGAGGAAACTGAGTCAGAGCTGAAGGACCTCAGCTGGGTCACTCTGCTGATTAAGTGGTCCAGGGAAGGCCTGTTTCTTCCTTGCTGGCCAGTGCATACTTGGACCTGCATTAGCACCCATGAGAGTGATGCTTTGCTTATATACTTCCTTTAAATGGCTCTCTATCCCTAGAGGCTTGAGCAGCTGAAAAAAAAGGACCTTTCTGTGTATGCACTGGCATACGCTACCACATTCCCAGCGGATCTTTGGGAGTTAAAAACAACCCTGTGTTTTATGTTGTATACAGAAAAGAGGAAATGTGCTTTTTATTTTGTCATATTTACTATTTAAAAATCTAAATTATGTCCCACGCGCATCTTTAAAATGTCTTTGGAGGTGTCCTTGAGGGAAAAGACATAATGCAGATTTCACCAAGGGTTCACTCCATTTTTTAATACTGATCTTTAGGAAACAGCTCCTGTAGATAAGATATGGGGAACAGAGAGAAGGAGAACCTTACCAAACACACATAGCCAAGGTGTGGACTTGCAAGAAGGTACCCAGATATAGATCACTGGGGGTCATATGAGGAAAACCAGCTTTTCATCAGTCCAAGAATTCACACCTCAGGCCAGAGGAAAAAGAAACTTTACCAGGCCTCTGTATGGTCTGTCCCCTGAGCAAAGAGAGGCGAGTTATTCCACAGCCACAGACTGTTAGTGAGCCTGGGCTCTGTGGTCCTAAGATGTGGGCAAGAGACCACAGTCTGACTCAGCTTCTACATTTCCCTGGCTGCAAAAGAGCAGTCCTCTGATGAAGGAGGGAGGTGTTTGTGGTAAACTTTCTTCTAAGTAAGCTCCTTAAGTGAGTGAATGCCCTGAGATAGTGTGGGGAGGGACTCCTTTGTTTTCAAGGCTCCCCTGTAAGAGACAATCAGGACTTGTGGGTTCAATGTTGTTCCCTGAAATAGTGGAAAATTTAAAAATATGTAAAGAACAAACAATAAAGTAAAAAGAAAAAGACACAAATTGCCCACAGCATACTGGAAACTGGGAACAGGAGTGAGGGACAATGGAGACTACAGGATATTTCCAGGGAGCAAAGAACAGAATAGTGGCAGGAGGATCCGTATGGTGGAAGAGGGTTTCTGCTTAGTTGGGTGATTACAGAGGGCAGGGCTGCAGAGATCCTTTTTGGGCACTCTCTTCTCAGGCTACTGTGGTGTGCTCTTCTTGTCAGGATCTCTCTCATCACATCTACCTGGCTTTTCACCAAGCAGCACTTGCAGAAGCGAGCGAAGTCATTTGGGAGGCAGAACAGGGGCAGGAAGAATGCGGGAAGTAGGTGGTAGAAATACATGGTAAGAATGGTGAAAACATGGCTGTATCAGTTGACCTGATCCCAGCAGTAACAACCCAGAAATAAACTCATCTGGAAAGGCAAAGACTTAATGTGGAGAAAACCCAATCTCTCTGAAGATATAAATACACTCTGAGTGAAGGAGACATACACTGAATGACACATAGAGTAATAGTCCTGGGCTTCACAGGTTTAGTATAAGTTAAAGCAAAATTATATCTCAATCATTAAAATTAGCTACTTTGATTCAAAAGCTTCTCTGGAAAAATAAGTGGACATGAAAAACCACAAGGGTTTTAAGTGAAATAATCAAGGGCAGAGATACTTAATCAGATAGTAAACCATAATACGAAGCTATAATTACTGAAAAGTATAGATAGCTGCAGGAACCATGATCTACATCCATAAAAATGCAGAGATCACACCAGAAAGAATCAGCATTTTTGTCATAATATTTTGTGTACATGCAATAATTTACTAAATGCCAACAATATCATCATTAATCAATCAAGAAAAGTTTATTTAATCAAAATTATGGGATCAAGAAACAAACCTCAGACAATAAAATTAGATCTTCTCATATCCCATTAGAACATAATAAATTTTAGGTAGAGTTGATTTAAAAAAAGAAAATAAGACAAAGAAGACAGAACAAAGCATGACTATGTTTATTGGCTCTAAGGTAAAAGGGGGATTTTTAGAAACTACGTGGGAAAATTCATAAAATATTTTGAATTGACATTGAGACTATAAGACCCCAGCAGAAATAAAGATGAAAAACAAAATAGGGTAGTTATAAAACATTTGCATAGATATACTCCCCATATATAATAATGTCTTAGAAATAATAATTATGTCAATTGAATAATGGACACAGAGAAGGCATAAGCAGACATCTCATCCTTTTTTATTTTCCTGGTCACCATTAACCATTCTATGTTATTCACTAGTTTCTGCAGTCCAGAAATAGGCATGCGGCTCAATGCTCCCCAGCCTCAAGCTAGCGCCTCAAAGACAGCCAACTCTCTTTGAATTTTTATGAGAATTCTGATTACAATCTGGGTCATCTGTTTTTAGACCAGAGAAGTACTCATTATATTTTCTGTAAGATGGATCTCCTAGCAATATTTTTTTCTTGGTTTTTGTGTGTCTGGACTGTCTTCATCTCCTTTATTTGTATATAGCTTTTCTGGTTATAAGATTCTTAGTTGCTGGGTATATTCTTTATTTGAGAGGTGAAACAATTCTAAAGGGAGTCCTTTGATGGATAACTGGATGAAAAATAAAAGGTGGTACACATATGCAATGGAATACTACTCAGCTGTAACACAAGACAAAATGCTGCCATTTACAATAGCATGGATAGATCTTAAGAATATCATGCTAAGCAAAATAAGGCAGACAGAAAAATTTGAGAAACATATGATTTCACTTATATATGAGATATAAAATCAAAAGCAATAAACAAACAAGACAAACAAAAACTCATAGACATAGACAATAGTATGGTGTTTACCAGAGGGGAAGCATTGTGAGGGGAGACAGAAGAGAATAAATGGATTATGTATATGGTGATAGAAGGAGACAAGACTTTGTATATTTGCAATATATAGATGATGTATTATAGAATTGTATACTTGAAACTTTTATAATCTTATTAACCAATGTCATCTCAATACATTTAAAGTTAAAAAAAAAAATCCAAGCTGATGACAGAATGAACTGGATTGAAGAATGTGGGAGCAAATGTACCTGTGGGCAGAAGTCTGTGTGGTGGGTGGTCTCAAAGACAACAAACTGAGGATCAAAGATGGCACATGAGAGAGACACACCAGGCTGGCCCTCAATGGGCTGAGCTAGTGCTCTATGATAGGATTCATGAAAATAAAAGTCATCATTTTGATTTGAGATAATATTTAATTAAGAAAAGATCACAAAGAGTTTGGAGAAACATGGCAGAGTGAGAGACATCCCCAGATCTCTCCCCTTGAAACAACAATAAGCTGAACATCTAAAACTCAACAAAAAATACCCAAGCTGCACATCAGCACATCTGAACATGGGATCTGTGCATAAGAGCTACCACAGGTCAGAACCCTGGGTGTCAGGTGGTGGACTGGGAGAAATAAAGAAGTTGCATCTAGCAGCTGTTGGAACTCCCTGTAGGAGGAGGGGGAGGAAAGAAGGTACAGCGAGTTCCCTGAACAGCCCTTCCTGGGAGAGCTGTGAGCTCCATGAGGCCGGTGGCAGGGCCTAGTCATCCGGGCAGAAAGCAGAGAAGCAGGATGGCAGAGAAACAACAGTTGATATTTACCAGCCATGGTTAGAAAACCAAGGCTGAGCCACAGCTCCCAATCCCCAACCCAGAAAGCCCCTCCTCCCATATCCACCAAGATTGAACACCACAGAGCCAAGGGGAATCTGAGCAAATGATACCGAAACTATTGTTAACACTGACAGGGACTGAGACTGAAAGTAGTGGGCATGATTAAACATCTATAAGAAAAGAAAAAGGCATTATTAAGGCTTTATGTAAAGCTGGGATCCAAGAGGCTTACATGCCCCTACTGGAAACCAGAAGAAAAAGAGCCTTCTTTGCAGTAGGCTAGACACCTTTATATAATAAATCTCCTTTCTGGAAAAACAAAAGAATACACTTCCATTAATGCCCAGGTGCAGAAATAGTCCATTAAACACCATGAACAACCAAGGTGACAAGGCATCTCAGAAAGAAAGAGAAAAATCTCCAAAAAATAAGCTTACAGACATAGAAATATGCAACTTAAATGACAGAGAATTCAGGATGGTACTTCTGAAAAAACTCAGTGAGATCCAAAATGAGTCTTATCAACAATTTCAGGAATTGAAAAAACAATTAGATGAGTAGAATGAGTTCTTTAGCAAGGAAATTGAAACCCTCAAAAAGAATCAAAAAGAACTTCTGGAGATAAAGAACATACTGCAAGAGCTGAAAAGCTTACAGATAGAAATATGCAACTTAAATGACAGAGAATTCAGGATGGTACTTCTGAAAAAACTCAGTGAGATCCAAAATGAGTCTTATCAACAATTTCAGGAATTGAAAAAACAATTAGATGAGTAGAATGAGTTCTTTTGCGCGACTGAAACCCACAAAAAGAACCAAATAGAACTTCTGGAGATAAAGAACACATTGCAAAAGATGAAAAATGAAATAGCAAGCTTGGGAAATAGAGTCGACCAAATGAAGGAAAGGATCAGTGATATCGAAGACAGAAATCTAGAAATAAACCAGAAGGAAGAGGGGAGAAAACTAAGAATGAAAAATAATGAAAGAAATACAAGAACTAGCTGATATTATCAGAGAGGAAGCATAAGAATAATGGGCATTCTCAAAGGGGAGGAAAAGGAGCAGGGATTAGAAAGCATTTTCAGACAAATAATGGACAAGAATTTCCCAAATCTAAGTAATGAGCTGGAGATTGGAATTCAAGAAGTCAACAGAACATCCAATTATCTCAACCCAAAAAGGTGTTCACCAAGACACATTGTATTAAAGTTATCAAAAATCAATGACAAAGATAGAATTCTCAGGGCAGCCAGGGAGAAGAAAACGGTAACTCATAAAGGAAAACACATTATATCATCCTTGGACTTCTCAGTGCAAACCTTACAAGCCAGAAAGAAGTGGAATCAAATATTCAAAGTATTAAGTAAAAGGAACTACCAGAATAGAATAATGTATCCAGCTAAGCTCTCCTTTAGATATGAAGGAGAAATTAAGACCTTTCCAGACATACAAAAATTAAGC
>NW_006430503.1:897788-900528 GCF_000325575.1 Pteropus alecto
TGAAACCTCATATCCAAAAAGATATTTGCACACCGATGTTCATAGCAGCATTATTCACAGTGGCCAGGACATGGAAGCAACCGAAGTGTCCTATGATAGATGTGGCTAAAGAAGTTGTAGTACATATATACAATGGAATATTACTCATCCATAAGAAGAGATGAAATACTGCCATTTGTGACAACATGGATGGACCTCAAGATAATTATGCTAAGTGAAATAAGCCAGACAGAAAAAATTGAAAATCACATGATATCACTTATATGTGGGATATAAGCCCAAAAGCAACAAATGAACAGGACAAACAGAGACTCATGGACATGGACTATAGACTAGTAGTTATCAGAGGGTAGACATTGGGGGGAGGGGGCAGTAGATGTGATAAGGGGGGTCAAATATGTGGTGACAGTAAAAAACCTAACTATGAGAGGTGAACACACAATGTAAACGTATATATGCCTTAATGTTAAAGTGTACAGCTGAAATTTATTAGATTTCATTAACCAATGTCAGCATAAATAAATAAATAAATAAATAAATAAATAAATAAATAAATAAATAAATTTTCAAAAGGATCACAAATGTGGCAGTATAATTATAGGTAAGCTTAAATTTAGTTATAATTCAGATGAGATAGGTCAGTGATAAAAGAACAAATATTGTGGCAGAAGATAAGAAATGAGTGGTCAAATGCTGAGTGAGTAAAATGAAACATGTCTCTGAGTTGAAGGAAAAGAGTAGCTCAGTGCTGGCTGTGGCACAACACAACCATAGGAGCCTGATACTTTATATCTAATTCAGATATCTTAGGAGGACTGTCCATCTATCAAACTTCAGTGCTGTTTGGAATGAAGGTGTGTTCTCTGCCCTCTATAAATGCACTTGGCAAAAGAGTTAGGGGGTAAAAACTGCCTGAATTCTATTTGCCATCCTGGGTGTCCTGCTCTAAACAGAGAGCTCTACCTAAATATTTTTAGCACTGGGGGCAATATTTTATTCATCACAAAAGTGCTTATACTTGAGTTGCAACCCTGAAAATCAGAGACCTCAGATTTCATGCGACCACTCATAATCAATTGAACAAGCAGGAATATTTGAGGAAATCTGATAATGCATTCCACTCATGTGAAGGTAGAGTTATTAGAAGACTTCTGTTTTGACAAGAATTGGGATCAGGGCATTGTAATCTAGAAAAATGATCATGCATTCAAAAGTTCAGAACCCACCTGTTCCTCGTCTCCTGTTTTTCAGTAATGAGCTATCCTTTAGAGGCTGTGTTTTGAATAATACCAAGGACGAGGGTGTTCTGTTTCTATAGGTGACATGACAATTATGGGTCTGGAAGGAGGTGAGCCTATTGCTTCTCTTATAACTACATTGTGGGGGCTTCATCTCATATACAGAAACTCACTTCAAAGACTCATCTGAGTGAGGCAGGCTCCAGTCAAGGGCAGGTGGGAGCGGAAGGCTGAGCAGCATGCCAATGGTGCCCTCCTCCCACCGACTGCAGCTCCATGTCATAGACCTCACCATATGCTTGCAGGGAACAGCATGGGGAGGCTCCTCGCACTTCAGTGACAGGCTTGTGCCCTGTAAAGAAACAAAGATGACAACATCAGGAGGGTGTATCATCTGCCCAGCTATCCAACCTGGTCTTATCAGGTGCTAGGCAGGTTGGAGGTGCTGAGCTTGGCTCTTGTGCTTGTCACACCTCTATTGTCACAAGGCTGTGTGATCTTGGACTTTGAGGACCTGAGCTCCTCCAAAGTGGTACCACCAGGAGGGTTTAATGAGATACTGTGTGGAAGTCTCCTGGTCCTGCCTGGCACACAGGACATGCTTCACTGGCTATCACTTCTGTTCCTGTTCAGCGTGGCCTTATGTTCTGCCCCTATGATGGACTCCCTCTCCCAGATGGTGCTTGAGCAAACCTGAGAGTCATCCTGACTCCAATACCTGTGGAATCAGCCTCGAAGCAGCTGGACAGCAGTGGTCAGCTGTTACCTTCGGGGAACAGAGCAGGCATCTGTGTGTCTTTCCATGTTGCCCCAAGTCCACTCAGCTTCACCTCTGCAAAGGGGCCCTGGACCTTCTGTGGGCAGCAGTGGCCACCACATCACTGAGTACCTTCCCTCTGGCTTCTGTAGCTCCTTCTTCAGGGACCCAAGGTGCCAATCGCCCTGCAGTGCCAAACGCAGGGTACTAAGGTTGGAGGCTAGAGTTGGGCCTCTGTGGCTGCCAGCATGCCACTCCCATCTTCTCCAGCTCCCCTCAAGGTAGACCCTGCTCCTCAGCTGGGGCTGGTGGGCCCAGCCCTTCTGCATGGGGTCTGGTCCTGCCAGGCCGGGTCCTTTCTACGGTGCCGAGTTGGGGAAGGCGGCTCTCGGGGCCATTTTAGCTGTTGGATTACAGTTCTGGGTGGGGAGGCAGTGCAGCTCCAGGTGCGGGGTGCTGCACCTCCAGGACAATCATGGCATCGATGACCTGCACCCTCCCTGGTGGGAGCTCATGTGCTGTCTGCTGCTGGTCATTGTCCTGCTCTACTTCAACTTGTGGAAGGGAGTGAAGATGTCTTGGAAGGTTGTGTGGATCACGGGCACCATGCCACACGTGGTCCTTTGTCCTGTTCCTACAAGGATTCACTCTTCCCTGAGCCATTGATAGCATCTAAGGGTACCTGAGCATTGACTTCCATCAGTTCTGTGAGACCTCTGAAGCTGATCCTCGATGGCAGAGCATT
>NW_006430503.1:900570-903433 GCF_000325575.1 Pteropus alecto
GGAAGAAAAAAAAAAAAAATGGCAATGAAGTCCAGACTCTGGCTGCAGATTGCTTCAACAAAGAAAGAGATTGTTCCATGTTAAAACCCACCCCTGGCCTCCTGTCCACTCACCAAACTAACCACAGCCTCCCTTAAAATAATAATAATCTCAATTTGGATTTTTATTTAATCCATCATTTACTTGAAGTGGTCTTAAACGAAGTTTGCTTGTGCCTGGACAGTAGTCATGGGTTACACTCTGATCGATAGATTCTGGTTTCATTTCACAGGGCCTAGACAGTACAGCCTGTTGGATTTCTGCTTCATGAAGTTAAGTACAATTTAGGGGCCCTCAAACCAGTCATTTAAAAAATCTCGCATATTTGAAAATAATGTGCATCCTGTCTTTACTGTTGTAAAATGCTGTTCTTTTTTTTCTTTCCCCAGTTAGGCAAACTTTCTTATAAAGTCATTTAGCGTTCAACTCCCCAATGGAAAAGAAATGACTGTTCTTTGTTCCAGATGACATCACCCTGTATAAAAATTTTTGTGAGAAATTCACTAAAAATCCACTAGAACTAATGAATAAGTTAAAAAGTTCACAGGATACAAAATCAAAATACAAGACTGAATTATACTATTATATAGTAATAATAAATGGTGTGAAAATAGCATCAAATTAAGAAACATTTAGAAATTTAAGCTGTTCTAATCACTGACAGTTTTTTGAAAACATAAATTAAATAAATGAAAAACATTTGAATTAACATAAGTCATCAAAAGTTCAATATTAATGTCAATATGGGTATGATCAAAATACATCATAAACTGATCTATAAATTTAATGCAGTTTTTAAAATTACCAGGTTTTTTTTAGAAAAACTGACAAGCTTATCTTAAATTGGATATGTAAATTTAATCCAACTGCATGTGCAATGTAATCTTTAAAAAGAAAAACAACATGGCATGACTCATGATTCCATATATCAAATCTTACTTTGATGGTATTACAATTAAGACTGTGTGGTACTAACATAGTATTGATCCATGTAGACCAATCAGGTAGATTTCAGATCTAGTAATAAATACTTTAATAAAATTGATTTTGACAAAGGTGTAAAGAAGTTCAACTTAAAAAGAACTATCCTTTCAACAAATGGTGATTTGAATATTGAATATTTATATGCAAAATGATGAAGTTGGTTCCCTAACTCAAATAATACAAAAATACTCAAAATGGATGATGCACAAATGTAAAAGTTAAAAGTATAAATTTATTAGAGAAAAGAATATGACGTTGATGATAGAGGCTCTGTTCATCCCTCTGGTGACCAAATCAAAGTTGTGACAGAAACAAGGAGCAGCAACAAGGAAAAATCGCCTGGGATGAACAAGCCATACAACTAGGGAGAAATTTGAGAAATCCAAGAAATCACCCTGCAATGGCGGAAGGTAGGACGGGGCGAGGATGCGAGGATGCCCAGTCTACATCGGCCGAATGAGATGGAGGCTGCAGCAGTGGCAGAAGCCTCTTAAAGGGGCCACGCCCTTAAGCGGATTTCCGCGGTGACAGACCTGCTTTCTCTGAGCACAAGAGCCGATTGGGCTGTGTGAAGGGGGCACCAGGGACTTACTGGGAGACATTGTTGGAGTGAAGGCTGAGTCGAAACTCGCTTGGTATGGAAGTGCCAGCAGTATCCATTGGTCCCTGATGAGCCCTCCCCACTCCCAGTGCGCAGACACAGCACTGCCATAGCTGTGACATCATCAAACTGGATAACAGAGGTTGCTCCACCCAGAAGATTCCCTGAAACCCTGCCTCCCCCAAGCCACATGCGGATATATCCTCAGCAAGTCAGGTGCTCCTTGCTGAGCAGTGCCTGGACTCACACTGGAGGCAGCTGGCCTCAGTTTCTGGTGTGGACTTTTGAGACAACTATAAGCACAGCATCAGTAGATTGCTTGCTGAATCTTAATAGGTGGCTGCGGAGGGGTAGAGGCTTGGGCTAAATTTGGCCTGCAGCTGAACCCCTCTCAGGACTGTGTTACTGGACACCTACTTCAGAAATCCACACTAATAAGACTGGGAGACCTAAGACTTAGAAACAGTCTATGCTTAGTACATAGAAACAGACATGGAAAGGCAGCCAAAATGAGAAGACAAAGAAGCAGAAGCCATATGAGAGAACAGTACAGAGATCCAGATGTAATGGATTCAAGTAATCTAACAGATACAGAGTTCAAAACACTGGCTATAAAGATGTTTAATGAACTTTTGGAAAGTGTAGAGAACTTCAACAAAGAGATAAAAACATAAAAATGGAAATGGAAATTATAAAAGGAAACCATTTATAATTATAAAAGAGAAACATTATTTGCGATGAGAAGTATATTAAATAGCATAAACAAAAGAATAAACAAAGTGAATAAAGTGAATAAAGAAGAGGATCAAATGTATTATCTAGAAGATGGGAAAGCCAAGGACACACAATCAGAATAGCAAGAGATAAGATGCTAAGACTTTAAAAATAATTTAAGGAGCATATGGGACACTATTAAGGGTCCATATATCTGTCTGATTAGTGTAACTGAAGAAAATCAAGATATTGAACAGGTTTTTGAAGAAATAATGATAGAAAACTTCCCTAATCTGGTGAAAGAAATGGACACAAAACCCGAGGAAGCTCATAGAATTCCAAATATTAGGGATCCAAAGGGGCCCACACTAAGACACATCATAATTAAAATGCCGAAGTCTAAATACAAAGAAAGAATATTAAAAGCAGAAAGAGAAAAACAGATAGTTACTTATAAGGGAACACCCACCCATAAGACTGGTGGCTGCTTTCTCAAAAGAAACCGTGCAGGACAGAAGGGCTTGT
>NW_006430503.1:904090-908937 GCF_000325575.1 Pteropus alecto
AAGTATAAATTTATTGAGAAATATTGAAATAATTTTTGTAACTTTTGATTAGGCAATAGTTTCTTGGATTACACCAAAAACAGTAGCAACAATTTTAAAAAAATGAGATAAATTGCACTTTAAATTTAAAAACTTAAGTTCTTCGAACAGTAGCAGAAGGAAATGAAAAGGCAAGTTGCTTAAAAAAATATTTTCAATTACATATTTATTTTGAATTACATATCTACAATAAAGAACACTTGGAAGTTAATAATAAAAAATGAACCATTTAAAAAAAAATGGACAGGTACCTGAATAGAGATTTCTCCAAAGAAGGCACAGAAGCTGCCAATAAGTATGTAAAATGTGTTCAATACTCTTTGTGATTATGGAAATGCAAATTAAAACCAGAAGGAGATAATAGTTGACCCCCAAAGAGGGTTATATAAAAGAGATAATAGTGAGTATTGACAACAATGTGGAGGATATAAAACCCTCATATATTGCAGGTGGAATTGTAAAAACGTGCAGACACTGTGTAAAAAAAAATATGGCATATTTTTTCAGAATATTATGCTATGACCCAGAAATTGCACACCCATAGGTGAATGCGCATGGTAATACTGTTTATAATAGTTAAAAGTGAATAAACCTATATACTCATGACATAGTGAAAATAAAAATAATATGTGTATATTCATATAATGGAATATTATTCACCAATCAAGAGGAATGAAGAAATGGTGCATTGTACAAGGAATGGACCTCAAAATAAGAAGCTAAAGTAAAGAAGCTACACCCAAAAGAACACATAAATTAATATTCCACTTATAAGAAGTTTTCATAAAATGCTCATCTATACAGACAAAAATAGATTAATAGTTATTGTGAGCTGGGTGATAATTGGGATGGAGATTGCATGTAAATGGAATTGTTGTCGGTAGTCACCTAGTCGGAACCTGCAGCTGGGAGAACAACCTTGCACCACTTCCCTCTGCCAATATGAAACAGTGAGCAGGTAGAACCACAATCACAGGAGAGAAGAGCAGCCCTGAGAAAGGCCCTAAAGTCGTAAAAGGCTGACTCTAGTTAAATTTTCCTCACCATTCCAGTAAAATACACCCCAAGGGAGAGATTCAAGACACTCGGGAGACATATGAAGCATAAAGTAGCATATAGGTACCCTGCTCAGGTGCAGTGTAGGACCCATCTCAACATGCTTTGGGGAAGGAAAAGAGAAAGGTGAGGGGTTGCCCCTAATCCCAAGGGCGCATAAAACTGCTGGACCTGTGATCCTCAGGAGCCACATCTTTCTCCTCCCATGGTACATCAAGCTTTCGCTTTAATAAATCTTTCTCTCTTCAAAACTGTTTCACCCACTCTCTTGAATTGTATGCTGAGGGGGGCAAGGACCCTTACGTTCATAACAGAACCATCTAAGAGGTCACTCTGGGGACTGACCACCAGTAAGTGTATACACAACACCCACTGACCTGTAAAAAATTGGGGCACTAGTGGAAGCCAGATCCTGGGTTGAACATGCTCCCTCATTACCTTTTTATCCTACTTTCCATTGCCAGAATCTCAAAAGAAGTCAGATTCTAAACTCTACTCATTAATCTTTCCTAAACACGGAAATTCTCACAATTCATTGTTCCAGTGTTATTGATGACTTCTGTAGCAAACTGTCCAGTGGACAGGACAGAATCAAGAAAGCTCCAGGACACACTTACTATTGCTTCTTAGACAATGCTCCAATCTTTAGTCAGATCTTCCCCACAGCACTGTCCATAGAGAAGAAAGTGTTCTCAATGTGCTATACAATACATGGCCACACGCCACATGTGGGCCACAGAGTCACTCATTGTTTTCATGCTACTCACTAATGTGCTGAAACTGTTCTAGATGACAGGGGCTAAAAAGGACTATAGGAGATTATTGGGTGATTAAAAAAGTCCCCAATTTACAGGCCAGGAAGTGCGCTGCTGCTGTGTCCAGAACAAGGCAAGGTCACTTCCACGCACACCTCCGCACACCTCCTGAAGTCTCCCTTGGTGCCTGGACTCCTTGGGCCTGTGGACTCGCTGTCACCTGGGCAGGTCGTGAGTACAGCTGGCTTTTTGAGATAGACAGCAGAGAACAGTTCTACATTCACTTAAGCACTTTTAAAATTCAAACAGATAACCCAAGCTCAAACGTGCACATTTCCTTAAGGAGAATAAGGATGCTGTCTGGGGAATGCAGGTGGGAGTCGCTATCCCATTCCATGTGTCATCTGGCATCCCCTGCCCTGGGGGTGGGGGTGGGAGTGGGAGGGGGGTGTGAGCTCCCGCGCCCTGCCTGTCCCCTTTTCTGTTTGCCACGTCCTTCTTTCTCTTCGCCACCCTCCTTTCCTTCTTTCTATTCTAAGTGGGCTTGGAAAGGCACCAGTCCTAGTCTGAGAGGCGCTGTGTTCTCATCAGCGAAAAGAGACATGATTCCAGGGAGTTACTCTCCTCTGTCACAGTCACAGCTGGGCGCCCGCAAGGCCTGGTCACAGCCCCCAGGGTCTCAGCGTTCTTCCTGGCCACTGGGTCCTTTTCTTCATTTCATTTCATATTTTACTCTTCTACTTCGTCATTTTTCTGCAGCGGTCTTCAGAATCAGCCCATGAAGGATGCTTAAAGAAACTGGGACATGAGAGGCAGGAAACAGGATTTTAAAAATTAAATAACTAAATAGGACATCTTGGCAGGAAAAGAGCACACTGTGGTGGCTTGTGATCCATAAGGTTGGATTCTGCTATTAGTTAAATGGGGCAATGAGAGAACCTACCTCATTATTAAATTTGACTTTGCAGTAAGGAGTATAGGGCAGACATTAGCAATTGCCATGGCTGTTACGCAACCATGCGGCTTCTCTACTTATAAGGTGTTATGATCTGTTTTGTCACTTGGAATAGAAGGGAATTTTGCTCAAGTTTCACTAGCATTGGACACGTTGTTTACAAAATGCTGTACCGTGGCTTCATTAAACCAACAGAACCGTTTGGTTTGACTTCGAGAATGCTTAAATTTTAAATTTAAACATTTTAAGTTATTGCAGATATTACTAAATCAAAAAATTGGACATGGAAATCTGGATGTTGTCCTCTTCTTGAAAGATTTATCAACTCAGAGTGTATATCCTGATGGCAACGAACTGGTGGAGTCAGTGGTGGTCGCCCCTTTAGAAGCCCAGGTTCTGTAGGCATCTCGGTCAAGTCCAGCTCACTGCTTTTTATGATCTGTCTGGTCCACAGAGGCAAGCTGTTTACAGTGCTGCAGAGAATGAATGGGGAATTGATGGGGCTGGTGTTTGAGTTGTCACAGTGACCGAGGAATGGGGTGGACAGGGGTGATAGGAATGACAAACAATTGTCCAGGATCCTTCTGGACTCTCCAATGCCACTGGACAGTCGTGTGAGTGAAAAGTTTGTTTATAATGATCAGAGCTTGGAGTCTAATTCCAATTTCATAACAAAACAATTTTGGGGGGGGGGCAGTTTTACAATTGTATCAGGCTAGGTTATGGCTCAATTACAAATAAGCCCAAACCTCAGTGGCTGAACATAACAGACATTTGTTTTTCATCATGCTTCAGAGGGGGATCTGGGTTTTGAGCATGAAGCAGTTTTGCATCAGCATTAAATGCCCCAGCCTTGAAGTGACAAACTTTGCTTATACATATTTCATTGGCTGGGGCAAGTCACATGCCACCTCTAACTTCAAGGGAGTTAGAAAGTTCAAATTTACTAGTGTCTAGGAAAAGGAGAATCAGGAATATTGGTGAGCAGTATGATGACTACCATAAATATACCCTGAATTTTCCCACAATGCAACAAAATTGATTTGTTCAGAAGTTGAGTTATTAACCATTTCAGAGGAACTGATCACCCAGAATTGTGTTGATTTTGGTATCTGAGATGTTAAGACAATATCTCTCATATTCTTTATTTATACTTCTGTATATGCTGAGTCTTTAGCATGGAACAACTTTCCAAATTTTTATGGAATGGCTCAACTCTACTTTCCTTTGAAATACAGTTCAAATCTATGCTGATTGTGTTCAGACACAGTAAAATGTTTCTCCAACATGCTTTCTCAGTACTGTGAGCTTCTATTATTGTGTTTCAGTGTATCATATTTTTCATATATTCTTCATTTCCACTCATGGTTAAAAACCTCTGGAATACAATGGCTGGCTGCCTTTTAATGATATGCCCAGAACAAGTAAACCATTGTGAGGAAATTATCTCCCATGTATCTCCCATGAGTCCTAACATGTTAACAAAAGTACACTAATATTTTAACTTGGAGACAAAAATAAAACAACGTGAAAGAAAATTCTATGTTTTCAGGAGAGCATTCTAAATCTTTCTATCACATATCTAATTATGAAGCAATCCTAAAATATAGTAATTTTAATTTCATTATTTTTCAATAAATTCTTCACTTTCTAAAGACACACACACACACACACACACACACACACACACACACACACACACACACCATACACATATACACACACCATGCACACACAGATCATACACGCCATGCATACACGCCACACACCACCATACACACTGCACACACATACACACACCACACACACACCATGCACACATAGCACACACACCATGCATACACACCACTGACCACCATACACACTGCACACACATACACACACACCACACACACATATACACACACCAGGCACACACATAGCATACACGCCATGCATACACGCCACACACCACCATATGCACTGCACACACATACACACACCACACACACACCACACACACACATACACACATACCACACACACCAAACATACACACAACA
>NW_006430503.1:908949-910944 GCF_000325575.1 Pteropus alecto
CTCTTACGTTCCTCTAAGTGAGGACAAGTGAGAAGGCAGCATTCTGTAAACCCGGAAGAGAGTCCTCACCAGAACCTGACCATGCGAGTGCCCCGATCTCAGACTTCCAGTCTCCAGAACTGTGAGAAAATAAATGTCTGCGGTATAAGACACCCAGACTGTGATATCTGGTATAGGAGCCTGACCTGACTAAGAGTGTACAAACTCTATACCAGCTATACTAAATATATGCACATAAACACATACATACTCTTTAATCTTTAAAAGATTTTTTAAAATCTCTTTTTATTTTAATGTTATTTACTTTCAATTACAGCTGACATTCAATATTATATTAGTTGCAGGTATACAGCGTAGTGCCTAGGCATTTATATAACTTACGAAGTGATACCCCCCATAAGTCTAGTACCTAGCACCATACATTATTATTATTATATTATTGACTATAGACTCTGTGCTGTACTTTACATTCTTGTGACTAGTGGTTACTTTTTTTATTAAGTTTATTGGGGTAACATTTGTTAATACAATTATATAATTTTCAGCTGTACATTAAAATTCGACATCTATATATTCTTTTGTGTGATTACCACCCAAGTCTGGTTTCTTTCGACTACCATATATTTGATCCCCTTTATCCACTTTGTCCTCTGCCAACCCCCTATATTTGACCCCCCTTACCCTGTCTACCCCTCCCCTTCTCCCCCACCATTTACCTGCTGGTATCCACTAGTCTATTGTCCATGTCCCTGAGTCTCTGTTCATCCTGTTCATTTGTTGCTTTTAGGCTTATATCCCACATATAAGTGATATCATGTGATTTTCAACTTTTTGGTCTGGCTTATTTCGCTTGCATGGTTATCTCGAGTCCATCCATGTTGTCACAAATGGCAGTATTTCATCTCTTCTTATGGCTGAGTAATATTCCATTGTATATATGTACCATAACTTCTTTATCCGATCATTTCTCATAGGACACTTTGGTTGCTTCCATATCCTGGCCACTGTGAATAATGCTGTTATGAACATCAGTGTGCAAATATGTTTTCGGATATGGGTTTTCAGTCTTTGGGGTAAATACCCACTAGCGGGATTGCTGAATCATATGGTAAATCAAAAATAGCTAGATGAGTAGAGCAAGGAGATTGAGACCTCCAAAAAGAACTAAATAGAAATTCTGGAGATGAAGAACACACTGCAAGAGCTGAAAAATTAAATAGCAAGCTTGGGAAATAGATTCGATCAAATGGAGAACAAAATCAGTCATATCGAAAACAGAAACCTAGAAATAAATCAGAAGGAAGAAGAGAGAAACTGAAGAATGAAAAATAATGAAAGAAATACAAGAACTAGTTGATACCATCAGGAGAGGAAACATAAGAATAATGGGCATTATCGAAGGCAAGGAAAAGGAGCAGGGACTAGAAAGTACTTTCAGATAAATAGTGGTCGAGAATTTCCCAAATCTAAGGAATGAGCTGGAACTTGGAATTCAAGAAGTCAACAGAACACCCAATTATCTCAACCCAAAAAGGCCTCCACCAAGATACATTGTATTAAAGTTATCAAAATCAATGACAAACACAGAATTCTCAAGGCACCCAGGGAGAAAACAGTAACATATAAAGGAAAACCCATTAGATTATCATTGGACTTCTCAGCATAGACCTTACAAGCCAGAAAGAAATGGAATAAAATATTTAAACTATTAAGTGAAAGGAACTACCAGCCTAGAATAATGTATCAAGCTCAGCTCTCCTTTAGATATGAAGGAGAAATTAAGACCTTTTTAGACATACAAAATTGAGAGAATTCTCCACTACGAGGCCTGCACTACAGGAAATACTGAAAGGGGTCAGCTCGCCTAAAACAAAATGACAAAAAAACAAAACAAAACAATTAGGAGTAAAGTGACTATCAAGCAAATAGAAGCAGAGGAATGCAATCCTTACTAAGAACAGGGCATTATAAGCTTAAATAATAATAAGAGAATTG
>NW_006430503.1:913611-923799 GCF_000325575.1 Pteropus alecto
TTTTATGAATTTGACCTCAAAGGCAAGGGAAGTAAAAGCAAAAATAAATGAATGAGACTACATCAAACTAAAAAGCTTCTGCTCAGCAAAAGAAATCATCACCAAGGTAAAGAGATACCCATCCAAATGGGAAAATATATTTGCAAGCAATAAGGGCCTAATATCCAAAATATACGAAGAACTCATACAACTCAATAACAACAAAAAAAACAAATGATCCAATCAAAAAATAGACAGAGGACCTGACCAGACATCTCTCCCTAGAGGACATGCAAATGGCCAACAAATAGATGAAAAGATGCCGAGCATAGCTAGCTATTAGGAAAATGCAAATCAAATCCACTATGAGATATCATCTCATACCTATTAGAATAGCTATTATCAACAGGACAAGTAATAACAAATGTTAGAGAGAACGCGGAAAAATAGGAACCCTCATACACTGCTGGTGGGACTGCAAATTGGTACAGCCACTATGGAAAACAGCATGGAGGTTCCTCAAAAAACTAAGAATTGATCTACCATATGATCCAGCAATCCACTACTGGGTATTTACCCCAAAGACTTGAAAACCCATATCTGAAAAGATATTTGCACACTGATGTTCATAACAGCATTATTCACAGTGGCCAGGGCATGGAAGTAACCAAAATGTCCTATGATAAATGATGGGCTAAAGAAGTTGTGGTACATATATACAATGGAATATTACTCAGCCATAAGAAGAGATGAAATACTGCCATTTGTGACAACATGGATGGACCTCGAGATAATCATGCTAAGCGAAATAAGCCAGACTGAAAGAGTGGAAAATCACATATCACTTATATGTGGGATATAAACCTAAAAGCAACAAATGAATAAGACAAACAGAGACTCAGAGACATGGACAGGTGGATTAGTGGTTACCAGAGGGTAAGGGGTAGGGTAGGAGGTGAGAGGTAGATGGAGTAAAGGGGGTCAAATATAGGGTTTAGGGGAAAGGTGAAGTGGGTTAAGTGGATCAAATATATGGTAGCTGAAGGGAACTGAACTCTAGGTGGTAATCACACAATAGAATACATAGATGTCGAATTTTAATGTACAGCTGAAAATTATATAATTGTATTAACCAATGTTACCCCAATATACTTAATAAAAAAAAACTTATTAACAAGAAGAAAATAAAGCATCATTTTACTATGTATATTTTAATCACTGGGCTGCCTGGATCCAGAAGTGGAAGCACTGCAAACCAGGTGGCAAATATTGTACTAGTGTATGGTACATATATTTTCATTTAATCTTCATAAAAATCCCACAAGGTTGATGTTATTATTTTTATTTATCAGATGAGAAAACTCAAGGAAATTGAGTTACTAACTCTATGATAAAAAACTACCAGTAAAGCAAGAATATGATGCGACATCTCTCCAATGATAAATCCTTTTCCACAATTCTACTGGTGCCTACAGTGAAAACACATGCCTTTGTAAGTGCTGACACTTATCTGAAAGTTTTAAATTCAGTCACATCAATAGCAAAAAGTTAATTGACTTGCAATAAAAACAAATTAATTTTTCCAATGAATTAAAAGTATGCAGGATTATAGGGCAGAAATACTAGGCCTGGAGGACAAAATTAGAAGTCTGTATTTTAACACACTTTAATATACCTGCTTTAAAAAACAAAGGCAACATATAAAACCCAGTTCATGCTGTATTGCAGAAATTGTTCAAATAAAGTAAACTCAAGAAAACTTTTGGTCTTAAGATGTGATGGCTGTATATTATTTATTACTAAAATATATTTTAAGATTTATCACTTTCTTGATAACCTATATTATGTCAAAAAGAATTCTGATGCTTATTTTAAGAAATGTTATTTTCAAAGTTTGTGATCTCTCTAATATAATTTCAGAAGCTGGACATTACTGGTCTAAGCTAATACAACCTAGATCATGGAACCATAACCAAGGTTCATTATGAAAGACAAGATTTACCTTGGGGTACAATCCCCAAAACAGATAAAATAATGTGTGCCTCCCAAAATATCTTTTGTCTTGGAGGAGACCGTTCATTTTCCTAAAAAGCTACACTTTTTATAAAATATTGAGAAAAGGAGTATCGAGTTAGAATCACAGCTTTTTTTTTTCACTCTGACAGTGCAGGAATATCCAACTGTCGGGAACTGCCTGGGTTCTGGGAGCCATATTTTCACCTTACTCCTAAGACATAGTACCCTTTGTCCTTGACGAGAGTGTTCATTTTTTTCACAAAGCTTCAGTTGAGGTCAACCATTCAGAAAAAGGGCATTGATTCAACATAACAACTTTCTTTTTGTGTCTCCATCCTGTAAGTATCAAGCTATAACACCTCTGGCCTTTGAGAAGTTGCCTTTTCACTGAGAGTCGAATCCCTCCATTTTGAGTTCATCTCCTTTTCCAATCAGGATATTCATGTGTTCGACATGTTCTCATGAAACAGTCATACATTCAGTCTGCCAGTCATTTTCAACTTCATCTCACTTTCCTCCAATATCCTTTGCTACCATCTCTGAGTCAACAGAAAACCATCCCGTCAAATCCACACAGCGATACAGTTGTTCCCGGTTCTGTCGTTACCAGAAAGCCAGACTCAGGGTTGGAACCCCAAAGCAGTCTTTCATTTTGACTAAATGAAACCTAGCTGAAAGACGAGGCTTCAGAACCTTAGAAAAATGTCAGATTTCCTAACTCATTAGCCAACAGCTGTTTAGTCTGTGGCGTGTTCAGACCTTCATCCTGGCGCAGACCCTCTTTTCACATGTCGTTGTCCTGCCTCTGCCCTGAGGAGCTGGTCATCCCTGGTCTATTGTCTGAGCCTAAGAATTCGTTTTTGTTTGTTTTGCTTCTTTACGTCTTGCCCTCTGTCCCTGGTCCACATGAGAGTGAAACCAGAAAGGCCCTGTTTCTTTCAGTGACCTCTTTCCTTTCCCTTGATCGGCTGGGGGACTGGTCGAAAGGGCCAGGGTCACAGCATGTTAATGTCAGTTGTTCAGCCGGTGAATGGCAGAGGCTGGAGTCCCTGGAAAACACAGCCCCGAAACTCTCAGAGCTGTTTGGTGACCACCCATTTTCACACTAAGGACTGGTGGCTGCACAAGCTACTGGGCCAAAGGAGTCAGCCTGTGGCATTTGGGCAGACAGCTTGCAGATGCAGACAGGACTTGAAGAGAGAAAGAGTTCAATTCAAGGCAGGTGAGGCTGGCCTCCCAGTAGGCCAGAGGCTAATGGCCGGCCCTCTGGCAGGAGGCCAGGCAGAAGTCCTGAGCCTTGGCTCTCATGAGATCTCCAGGAACTGGGGCCAGTGGAGAGTGCACACTGTTCCTCTGGTCTGACCTGGGCTGAGGCTGGGGAAGAGGTGGTGTGACTAAGTAGTGGGGGGCCACAGTAGTGTGTGGTATTGATGGAGTCTCTGCTATAGGCAGGAAGACTGAGCACTCATTTGAAGTTAAGGACACACAAATGCAACTTTGGCTGTTGAATTCAGCCCTCTGCTCACAGCGCCATCACAGCGGTTATTATTGGCTTCTGGTCTTCAGTGCCAGCAGGGATGAAGAAACCAAATCTCAGGGAAGGTCCCAGCCAAGAGCTGGCCAGGTGCCCTCTGTCACCCTGGGGGCCAGGCTGGTAAATGTTCTGGCATTGGAGGGTCTGGGAGTCACTGCCCTGCTACCACCTGGGAAATCAGCACTTGGCCAGGCACTGGGGGAACTGCCAAGTAGCCGGCCATTTGGGGTCCAGTTCCCTCCCTGCCCTGACTGTCCAGTTCATCAATATCCATGCTTTCGCTCCAAGTCTCTGAGCTGACTAACAAGGGACCAGGAGCCACTCTTTTAGCCTGGCACCTTCCCCTCTGGAAGTTGTTCTTTCTCCCTGGCCCTGTCTTCGCTTGGCACTTCTGCCATCTCGAAGCGGCCAGGCCCACGGCAGTCGAAAGACCAGAGGGGAGCTCTGGGCAGGGGCCAGTTGACATCAATTCAGCCTCTCTGGGCCCCCAGACTGGCTCAGGTGAGTTGCCCAGTTAACATTCCTAGGAAGAAGGATTAGCTCTCAATAAATCACAGCTGTTGTGCATGCGCTTGATGCCGGCCTGGCCAAGGACTCTCCTCTCCCCCAGCTTTTTGCTGTGTTTAACCATCACCCTATAGCCTTGTTTTTTCTCTGACTTTCTCATTCTCTTTGTCTTTTACTCTCAGCTTCTACTCTTACACCCCATTCTATTCCATCTTATGTGAATTTTCCAGCAGGCCATTTCCCTTTTCCTTCACGTTTTTTTGACCATTGTAGGCAATTCTACATTCCTCCACTCAGCCATTCTCCCATCTTCATCTCTCCGTAACCACTCACTTCTATGTTCCTCACCCACCTGTTTCACAGCCCACTTCCAGCCAGTTTTACCCATGCCATAGTTTATTGTAGATACACCTTCTACCCACATAAGGACTGTGGGATCCAAGAAAGCACCCAGATTCTGGGAGCAGGCCTGCCTTCATGCCCACTGCCCAGCCAGAGTGGGGCAGCCAGGGACTGGACATGGAGTTTGGTGGTCTCATTCAGCCTGGAAAGTATCTCAGAAAGTGTGATCACAAGTCCTTACCCCAGCCATGCCACCAGGCACACTCCAGTTCATTCTTCAGCAAGGCATGCCAGAGGACTGAGGAGAGTGTGATCTGGCCTAATATAAGGGTCTTCCTAAAGAAAAATTGAGCGATGACCATATGGAATTGAAGTTTTCCACTTCAAAGGATAAGACTGTCTCTTGGGAAATATAGAAAATGACTTTGATTATTGTGATTTGTCATCTAAGAATGTCTATAGGTGATGAATGTGCTGTTTAGTCTGGTCACTGGAACAATAAATTCTTATTTTTCAGTAACAAATTGTTACTCCCCCTCTGTCTACCTTGGTTGTGTGTGTATTTTCATTATTCATCCCTGGATATTAACAGTGATTGTTTGGAGATTCATGGTGCTGAATCAGGTCTAACAGTCTTTTTTACCACTTTCATCTACTAACTTAGTTTTCAAAGAGAGATCAAAAAGGCTACATACTGTATAATTCCAACATTCTGGAAAAGGAAAAACTGTGAAGACAATAAAAAGATCAGGGGTTTGTGAAGAAGGTATAGTGAATAGCTGCAGCACAGAGAACTTTTAGAGCAGTGAAACTAATCTGTATGATACTAAAATAATGTATATACGTCATTACATATTAGTCAGACCCACAGAATGTTCAACACCAGGAGCGGACCCTAATGTAAAGCATGAACTTTGAGTGATTATGATGTCTCATTGTAGGTTCACTGATTGTAACAAATGTACCACTCTGGTGCAAGATGTTGAGAATGAGGGAAGCTATGGGTACCCACGGGGCAGGGAGTATATGAGAATTCTCCGTATCTTCTGCCCAATTTTGCTATGAACATAAAACTGTTCTAAAAGGGATTTAAAATGCTTAAGAGTCTCTAACTTAGCATAGAGTTTTAAAAATCTGCAAAAATAAATCAGACATGTGCCTCCTATGCTTACTGCACTAGCAAATGCACATTTAATTCTATCAAAAGCAACACAAGATTGACATCCTTATTCCAATATTCAAGATGAGGAAGTGTGGTTCTGAGTGTTATATATCTGCTCAGAGATCACTCAGTGATAATAGGATTCAAACTTGTCTGAATCCACAATCTGAGCTTCATTACTAAACTATGCTCTTTGAGTAGAAAGTATAAAACTCTGGCCTCTCTATGACTTGTCCAACTAACTTTGGGCCACTAACCTCACATATGTAGAATATTTATTATTCACTAAATGTTCACGATTTTCACTGTCTGAGATGGCTTATATCATTTAGTTCTCACCACAATCCTAGAACATAATTTTTATTAGCTCTTGTCATTCAATGGCGAAACGGAGACTGGGAAAGATTAAATTATTTGTCAAGCTTGTGTTTCAAAACCACTATTATATGAAGTCAAAGCTCCTTTCAAAGTGACACATTTCTTGCAAGACTTGAAAGTTGCTTGAGTTTTCTCATTCATATTTTCATATGCACTTAAGAGGTATGAATCATATAAATTGATATGAAGTTATACTTTTAAGTTGCCATTTTTTAGTTTTCATAAATTTCACCTCATTGTAAGGAAAGGGACATCATGATTTTGGTTGTATAAAATTTTCATTAAGTAAAATACATTGAATGCCTTCTTTCTAACTGGAATTACATCAGTGGAAAATAGATTTCCTAGCCTCATGGAGTTTATATTCAGTGGAAAATTGACATATAATAAAAATATAAGCTAATGCTTTGAAGAAAAATAAAGAAGAATAAACTTTAGAGGTTGAAGAGAGTATCAACTCTTTTGAATAATGTGATCAAAGAAAGCCTATCCCAACAGATGACATTAAAGTAGCTAAGAGAAAGGCACAATTCTAAAATTTTCAGGTGTAATCAGCTATTATTTTGATATGGGTTAAACATATATAAACCATTTTTGAACACGTGAACAAGATACTGCATGATTGACATTCCATGCACAAATATTGATAATCACCTCATTCATAGCACATTTTATGTGACAGCCAAAGGTTAAATTTCATAAAATGTCCACAAATCATTGTTATAAAACACACATGCCTTTATTATAAGAGAATCACTCCTTCCTTAATCAGTGTCTATTGTATTTTATTTGATGCATAATTACTAAAAGTTTAGTTATCTATCCGAAGCTTCTCCCTGCAACTCAGAAGTGCAGATAATTTGCTAGAGAGAGGAAGATAAAGTGACCATTGGTATCTGTCAACCTGAACTCAATAGAAAACAGAATAATAAATAAATACCAATATAGAAATTGTGAAATGATGACAGGCTAGATTAGGGTACTTAAGAATGAAATAGTAAAGATATTTTAATAATCATTGATAATAGAATATTCGAGTACATGTAGCTTAATAAATAATCACAACTTTGAGTCGACAATAATATGTTCAATCATGTTTATTGTAAATGGTTCAAAGGTAGAGGGGCATGACATATATTTAGAATAATGCCATGTATAAAGTATATATTGTTTAAAATTTATCATCTTTTTTTTTTGAAAAAATAATCTTTAGGCATCTAGATACACCACTTTGAGAAATAGCATTCTCCAGACTAGCAGGCTTGCTTAGATAATGAGCTATATGAATAATATTGGGCCACAAAAATCACGATTTATACTCAAGTAATTAATGTTATGATTTATTTCTTGCACGCTGCACTTGAGGTTATATTGATGTATATATGAAGACTAACTTCTCACATCTAATTTTCATTCTGAAGAATAACTTCTCACATCTAATTTTCATTCCTATTTGAAAGTACTCTCAGAATCTTCACATATTTCAAATAAAGCTACCTCTTTCAGGAAAAGCACCAGCTAGCTAAATTATTATTAAGACAGTGTTTTAAAATGCATGTTTAATCTAAACATTATACTGATTTAAATGATCGAATCCAATACAAATTATAGGCATATGAAAATAAATATATAAGTTAACAAAAATCCATTACTCAGTAAAATCTTTTTTTTCCAGTAGCGTTGGGGGCACATTAGAAACAATGATGTGCATATCCAGCTGATTGACCACAGAGATCTGAAAGAAGAAAAAAACCCAGCATTTTAATTGCATTTTAATTCTATAATTAAAAATAACATTTATTTCTTCCCTACTATGCACTGATATTTTTAAATTTAGGAGTAAATTATATTTTTGGTTACACAATCTCCACTAGATGAGGGGGACATGTCAAGACCGATAGACTTGTTTACTTATAAGTTACAGAACCCTAAACAACTTTGACTGTTGTAGATGTTGGTTTTTTTTTCTTGGTCATTTTCTAGGACATGAGCGAAGATGTTTTTGTTTGTTTGTTTGTTTTTAATGTGTTCTTTAAGGACACAGAAGAATGAAAAGCACAGCTTTTAGATTTTATAAATATCATGAGATCATTTACTCATTGTGACTAGGAATCTGGGATATGACTACTTAGAATAATTTATTCCATGTAATCATCATAGATAGTCTTTACATCTGCCAAATCCAACTTTATGTATGTACAGATCGAGATATATGCATACAAATTTACATATGGGCTAAAATAAATTTCAACAGCTGTTTATGAATTACTCCTATTTATTTAACATTTACAGAATTCTTTCTATTCTTATTTAGAAAAATAAAGAAAACTAAAAGCATTTATTCCCTCCTTACAACATACACTTTTCTTTTTCCTCAGTGTTTTAGAGGCTTTAACTCATTTATTTAATAACTACCATATCAGGTAGTTATAATTATTATTCCAATTTTAAATAAGGGAACTGATAAAACAAAGAGACATTTAATAACTTGAAGCTGGTTAGCACAGGCTGTCTGACTCCAGAATGTGTGCTCTTTACTATTGCCTAATATGGATATAAAAAATGTAAATTCAAATCATATATTGTCCTGCATGTACATTACACACTATAAAATTGTATAAGTGCATATACATCAGGACCATAAATTAAATATTCTAGATTCAGTATATTTATCACCATATAGCTAAATATAATTTATTCTAGGGGATGATTTTTGTTTATAAGTATTTTTGATATAGCTGCTCATAGATTCTCTATCAGGAGTCACAAACTCAGTGTCTTCAGGAACCAAGAAGTAACCTAAAAAAGTGAAGTAGCCAAAAATATGAAATGATAGTGATAAATAGAAGTGAGCCTACAACTTGTTGAAGAGGTCAACTACTAACTCATCTCTAGTAAATATTTCCATGTGGTAAAGCAGGTCCAGATTTGAAATATTTACAACTAATTAGAAATTTTTCAGACCATTGTGTGAACTAAATAGTTATGTTTTACAGTCTATACTTAGCCAAGCATCTGTTCTACTACCACCTATGAGCAAACAGTTAACAATGCTGGTTATAACTCTGCATCCCTAACTCATTATAGGTGGAACTAAACATTTAAATTTTCCTTAAACATGTGGACGAATCTTGATTGTGCCTTCACAAAAAAATATAACTTCATTAGAGATGGGATTATCACAGTTTTTGTGTAACTTTCTTTACTTATCCATCCTAAATAAAAAAAGAGACAGAAGTTATATAAAAGTATTTTTGTTTTGTTTCAGTTTGTTTATTTTTGTTTTTAGTAGGATAAACACATGACCAAATCTCCAGATATGATATTTACAAAACTGTTTTCTCCCTCTCATTCTCCTTTGCTTCTTCCTTTATCTCCCACTCTCTTTCTCTTCTTCTTTTCTTATCTTTTTTCCCTTTCAACACTGAATCAAAGACTATAATAGAATGAAATGAAATGAAACGGAATGGAATGAAATATAATTAAATTAAATTAAGTTAAATTAAATTTAGGGTCAAAAGAAAATGGCCTGAAACAAATAGTAACCATGGTATGTTATCTCAACGAGAATAGTTTCCTCAACCTCCTCTGGAGTTTGGCGGAACCATATGATGGAATACTGATCAATATAAAGTAAGTGCAATGGAAGAAATGAGTATTCTTAAATCTGTGTGAATCTACCCTTTCTCTCCCAACCTCTATCTGAATAAAGAAGTAAAAAAAAAAAAAAGGCAAAAACACAAGTTAAAGAAATTGAGTCCTTGAATCTCTACATGTAGAAAAGCTGTCAAGAACATCACCCGGCCATGTACACGCTCATTGCTATGTCTTGTGAGAGAAACATCAAATGTGTTTTTTTAAACTGCTGAAATTTTGGAGTTTTTTGTTACACCATCAGTCTACCATGATAAACACTCATTTGTCACGTTGTTTGTCATGGATTCATTACACATGGGATCTATTACACAGAGCTATTAGATTCTTACTAATTGTAGGACAATGAAAAACTAGAATGTTAGTTATACGTGGGTTCAGAGATTTAATAGAATTTCCCCTTGTATAAAAATATGTTCTGAGTTTTAGAAGCCTATATCCAAGTAATATTTGGAATGCAGTCAATTCATGTGCTAGGACCTCTATTTGGAAGCAAAATTTGGCCTTGTAGATATAAACAACTCTATTGTTTGCCTTTTAAGAACAGTTAGTAATTTCCCAGAAAGACAAATTACTTATTTAAAGGGAATTTTTAATTTGTTAATGAGCTTAGGGG